>NC_135311.1:126448159-126684955 GCF_048772815.1 Callospermophilus lateralis | reverse complement strand
CACAGGCCACCAGCAAAAGACAGACATGACCAGTAGCTGCCGCGACAGCAAGCCACCAGCCACAGTGAAGTGTCAACCTTCCTGGTCAGCTCGGACACCAGGGAGTTACGGAGGGGGGACTCCGGGCTGCGCTCCTGCAGATAAGCCCCCAAGGTGTCACCAGGAGAGAGGGTGGGACCTAGGCTGGCACAAAAGGCCCAATCCAGAGCCAAAATCCAGGTAAATTCAACCCACATGCTCCTTGGGCTTTCTCTGTACCAGGAGCTGTGCTTGGCCACCAGCCAGCGGCCTCCTAAAGATGAGCCAGTATCACCACATCTCTGCCACGTGCCTGTCCCCAGTGACCTGGCAGGGTCCCATCTGTGAGCCTCCACAGCCTTCTTCATCTAGCTACCTGCCAGGGCTGCTAGGAACAGATGGTAATGGTGACAGGCAGCCTTTCCCTGTGACACTGCGGTGGCCAGGGCTGGTTCACCAGCTCATACTTGTCCCCACTCCTCACAACCACAGGGTGCCTGCGCCCAGGTCCACGCTCCTTCACTCCCACTCGCTGGCACAGGGCAGCCCAGGCCCCGAGGCCCTGCCCCTGCTCCCCCTCCTCCCTCCCCCTCCTTCCTCCTCCTCCCTCTTCCCTACCCCATCCCTCCTCCCTCCCCCTCCCTCTCCCCTCCTCCCTCCTCCCCTCCCTCTCCTTTTCTCTCCTCTCCCTCCTCCCTCCCCTCCTCCCTCCTCCCTCCCCTCCCTCTCCTCTCCTCCCTCCTCCCTCTCCCCTCCTCCCTCCCCCTCCCTCTCCTCTCCTCCCTCCTCCCTCTCCCCTTCTCCCTCCTCCCTCCCCCTCCCTCTCCCTCTCCTCCCTCCTCCCTCTCCCCTCCTCCCTCCTCCCTCTCCCCTCCTCCTCCCCCTCCCTCCCCTTTCTCTCCTCTCCCTCCTCCCTCCACCCTCCCCCTCCCTCTCCTCTCCTCCCTCCTCCCTCTCCTTTTCTCTCCTCTCCCTCCTCCCTCCACCCTCCTCCTCCCCCTCCCTCTCCCTTTCTCTCCTCTCCCTCCTCCTCCCCCTCCCCCCTCTTTCTCCTCCCCCTCCCACCACCTCGGCCAGCTCCCAGCAAGCCCTGTGCAGCCCCATGGTGCTGTCGGCTCCCCAAGCCACAGCCTGCCCTGACTCCCACAGCCAAATCGAGTCAAAGACCAATTAATATTCTGATACCTGTGGCCAGCTGAAGTGATGTCGAGCTGATGATTTCTTTTTCCATTTTGCTCCAACTGTGGTTTCACTTTTTCCCAGCCCTCCTTTGGTCAGTGGTTTCAGGGCCACTGAAGTTCACTTTTGTGGGTAACCTGCACTGTTAGCTGTGGATTTAATTAACTCAGCCTTTCTCCTCCTTGACCAGAGCCTGGCCAGCGGGCTGCTCTGCATACACCCACTAGGACTGGCGACCGCCGAGGTGCCTGGCGGGGGGTGGTCCTGGCAGACGCTTGGCCGCCTGAGTGTCCCGCGAAGCTTGTGGGGCCGCCAGCTCTGAGGCTCCGTGGCTTTGGTGCGTGGGGAGACTGAGACTCTGGGTCACAATGACTCAGGGTCACAGAGCCAGCATGGAGCAGAGCTGGCCGAGAGGGCCAGGCATGCCCGCGTCCACCCTCCGCTGCTTCACAGCAGAGGCAGGGAGGAGCTGGCGGGCTCCCGGGCCAGGGAAGGTGCTGCTGGCCACAGTGAATCCTGGCCTCCTTCCCGGGTTCCTCGGGATGCAGCAAGCCAGCCTTTCTTCCTTTGAGAAGTTTCCAGAATCCCTGCTTGAGTGGTCACGGGAGGGGACTATTTGGCCTTCAACAGAGAACCAAAGGCCTCTGCCCAGGCTGAGGCCAGTAGAAGACCCCAACCACAGAAGACCCCCTGGCAGGAGGGGCGAGCCCAGGAGCACACCCCCAAGGTGGCTTTAGGAGGGGCGGTTACATCCTGGAAGGAGCAGAGCCCAGGGAGGTGGTGCGAGTCACAGGGAGACTCGCTGTGTGACTCGGGGCAAGTCCCTTCCCCTCTCTGGGCTAGAGAACATCCGGGGAAGCTCTCACCAGCTTCCGTGGCTGCTCTAGACGGTGCAGCTGGTATACTGCTGGGCAGAGAAGGAGCTCAGGGAGGGTTCGGGGACTGACCCTTCTCCCCTCTCCTCTGCCTATTCTGCTTCCTCCAGGAAGCTCCCCACCCCTCACCTATGCCCGCTGCCCAGTCCTGTGTCCAGAGCTCTGGGAACTTTTTTCTTTTTTTTCTTTTTGGCCACGGGGTGAATCGTCAATTGATTTGTTATTTACCCACTGACAACACAGAGAGAGTGAGAAGGTAATCATTCTGGGCCCTGGGGTAATTCAATTCCTGTAGCACCGTCAGCTACATTAACTTACTTCCTGGATCTCAATTCAATTAGAGCCACATTCCCCGGCATTAATAAATCAATACTCATGCCATTTGGATAGATTTTGAATGTCTTTCATTATACATTGCAGGTCGGGGATGGCTGTGGAGTTGGAAGTTAATGGGACGGGACAGGGCAGGTGGGGCTGCCGGGAGGGGCCCCCAGCCGTTATCTCTAATTGCCTGGGCTGCAAAAGAGACTGTTAGTGAAACAGGGCCTGGTTAACTAGCCGGCCCCCAGGGGGACCGCAGGTTGCCGCTCCTGTCTGGGTAGAGGAGCCACAGGCCGGAGGACCGTGTCCACCCACCCTGTGCTCGCGGCCTCCTCTGTGCCCAGCCTTCCCCCTGTCCATCCTCTCACTCTCCCCCAACCCTCCTGTCCCTCCTCCGTCCGCTCCTCCCTCCTCCCTCTTCTCCTCCCTCCTCCTTTCTTCTGGTTTTCTGTTTCTCCGTCCATCCTTCTATCCGTTCCTCTGTCCGTCCTTCTATCCGGAACATTTTCCTGAGCCTGCACTCGGCGACAGGGCCTGGGTTGGCTTCTGGGCCGACAGACGTGTGCATCAGACGTGTTCTCCAGCCACAGAGGCGGCCCCCAGACGGGCAGCCAGAGCACGGGGTGTGAGTGACCGAGACTGGTAATCAACAAGGTCTCTGTGCAGGGGAAGCCGCCCCAGGACCCTGCGACAGGAAGGTCTGACTCTGGGGTCTGGGGCCGGGTTTGGGGAGGAGGGGTCCCCAGAGGGGAGGGTGCCTGGTGTAGGTTTTGAAGGTGAGAGGACGTGGCCAGGAGGCTTCAGGGAGACCAGGAGCTGCAGGGGGCAGAGGACAGGGCCAGGGCCGCTCGTCAAGGGTGTGGATCCAGATGGAAATGTGGTTCCTGGGTCCTCCTCTGCAGAGAGTCCGACCTGGGGGAAGGAGTTGGACACGGGGGTCAGCAGCCACAACGAGGACACCTGCTGAGTCCCAGGCTGGCCGGAGCCAGCCACGAGGTCACTGGAGTTCTCGCTGATGGTGACCTTGAGAAGGGCAGAGCCTGCTGCCTTCTCCCCTGAGGACCAGACAGGGGCTGAGGCGCAGGTGGACGGTCCTCTGCATGCAGGGCCTGTGTCGGCCACTCCCTGCCCCCACCATCGGGGGCTCCCCTCCTCCTGTATTGTATCCTCTGCTGTATAACCAACCACCCCCAAATCCAGTGGCTTAAAGCAACAAACACTGGTGCCCACAGTCCCTGGGGTCGAGGACGCAGAGGGCTGGTTCTGCCTCAGGGATTCTGAGAGCCCTGGGGCCAGCCCTCTGAGAGTCCCCTGGGGCAGGAAGGTCCCCTTTCCCAGAGCCAGTCACGATGGCCAGCAGGAGGCCCTGATCCCTGGAAGAGGGGTGAGTTCCTCCTTGTGGGACTGTCCAGGGCCTGCTCCAGGGCCTCAGGGTTCCTCGGCCGGTCTCCCTGGAGCAGTGACCAAGGGAGAGGACGAGCCAGGACCTGCAGTGGCACCCGAGCCTACCCTCCAAGGCACAAGCCACTGTTTCTGGCGCACTCGGTTTGCTTGAGCTGCGTCGTCATGGAGTCCAGTCCGGCTCCAGGGAGGAGGACGAAGCTCCGTCTCTGGTCCAACGAGTGGACGTGCTCTAGAGCCTCCGCATCTGCCTTCGGCCTCTCTCGAGGGCCTCCTTCCTGGAGATGTTGGCGCTGACCCCTCCCCACCCCTCCCCTCCTGCTCTGCTCTTTTTTTCCTCAGTGGCGTTGGTCACCCCTGACGTCCTAGTGTGGTCACCGACCTCGTTGGCTCTGTGAGATCAGACGCTGTCACTGGGGTTCATTGCCGCGTGCCTTGTGCTGGAACGGCCCCCCGCAACCAGAAGGTGCTCTATAAACCACTGTCCAGTAGGAGGAAGAAGATGGCGCTGAAGGAGGAGCTCATCGGGGCAGTCCTGGTCCCAGCTCGGACACAGGACTTGGGTGGGATGCTGGCCACACCCTTGGGCCCAGAGAAGCCCCCGTGCTGGATCCCGTCCTCCATAACGGGTACGTCCCAAACACCCGCTAGGAGCCACAGTGTTCTGAGCCCCAGAGAGACCCAGCAGCTGCCCTCCTGGGGTGGACGCTCTAGGAAAAGTCCACTGAGAGTCCTCCCAGCCCCCGGGGGCTCCCGGGCTGCCCCCCCTCCAGGTGCTTCTGGGGACTGGACTGTGAACCCGAAATCCATACGTTGAAGCCCCAGTGCCCAGCGTGAGGGTCTTGAGGACCGGGGCTTTGGAGGGTAAGTAGGTCAGACGAGGTCTCAGTGTCCCTCGGGTGGCATTGGTGGCTTTAAAGGAAAGGAAGGGGAAATCGTTCCTTCTCCACCGTGGGAGGACGCGGGAGAAGGTGGCCAGTGCAAACCAGGAAGAATGTCCTCCCCAGGCACCAAGTTGGCCCAGAGCCTTGATCTTGAACTTCACAGCCTCCAGAACGGTGAGAAGTAGGTGTCCGTTGTTTAAGGCGCCTGGCCTGTGGCAACTTTGCTGTGGCAACCAAGGGAGACTAAGAGCTTGCCGGCCAGTTGCCTGAGTCCTAAGATCCACAGGCGCCACTCTCTGCTGGGACGTTTAGAAACCGAGTTCCGTGTGGGTGTGGACAGCAACCAGAGTGAAGGGGCTTTAAGCCAGAACAAGGAGGCCAAGGAGAATAGCTCTTGCTCACCCTTGGGCCTTTGCACATGCTGCAGCTTTCTTCCCACTCCTAACTTGTATCACTGGCTGGCTCCTCCTGCCCTCTGGGTCTCAGCTTCAACGCCACCTTCTCAGGGGAGCCTCCTGGGCTCTGATTAACCCCCCACCCCTACCCCACTCACCCCTCTGGCTTCCTGCACGAGTGCACCCACAATCCAGAGGCAGAAACTGTTCCCTTGCCATCGTCTCCACCAGGCATGTCCCGTGAGCACCCGGGGACAGGGCTCCCAGCTGGCGTCCTCGGCGCTGGCCCCTCTCCGCGGGCACAGCTTCACCGGGGTTAAGTTCCTTGGTGATCCTTGGAGCTGTGGCGCAAACCCAGGAGCGTCAGGAGCCCAGGTGTGTCCTGCTCGCCTCGGCTCCGCGGAAGCTCCTCTGAGGGTCCCCAAGCGCTCCCCGAGTACCTTCATGGAAGACCAGTCTCCTCGACTCCGAGGAGGGAACCGAGCCCCAGAGCAGCCGCCCCATCAGGCCAAAGGCACAGGACCAGGTCCCGCGGTTCCTGCCGCCTGGCCAGGGCTGGCCCTGGTGGGAAGGGCTCGGGACGCCCAGGACTTGACCACCCCCAGCCAGCGTCCCCGACCCTGAGCCCCACAATGGGGGGTGTTCCTCGGGGACCCTCGGAGTGGGCCCTGGCTGTGTGCCGAGACCCTCCACGTGCTCTGTCACCTCCTCTGAGCCCCGGGTGGACGTCCTCCCCAGACCCTTCCCAGGTGGGAAGGATGATGGCTCCCTGCTCTGGGTCATCACTGAGCTCACAGGTGGCACAACAGGGACGTCAACCGGTCCGTCCCCTTAACCACTGCGTTGAGGGCCCCTTAGAGCTGAGCAGCCGCCCCCTGCAGACCTTGGCTGGCTCTTCAGAGGGACTCAGGGGACGAGCAGGGTGAGGGGCAGGCCCCTCCTCAGCGGGGGCTTCTCTCCTGGGAGGTGACAGTTGAGCTACAACCTGAGGACGAGGAGCGACACTCGAAGGTTTGGCGAGAGACCCCAAGGTTTGGCGAGAGACCCCAAGTGCAGCATTTCGGAAAAAGGAAGCCCACTGCAGGTGGGGGTGGGGAGAAAGTCCCGGGCTGCCTGTCCTGTGGGTCGGGGACCCCAGCAAGCCACAGCCACCTCTGGACAGTTGGCCTGGCCAATCCAGTCAGTGTTGGATGGACGGCAGAGCCAGGAAGAGAAGGACTGGTCAGCGAGTCCCGGGGCCTACTGTACTGAGCCGAGGCCCGGCCTGTTGGTGGGACCAGCCGGGTTCTGTGGCTGCACCGCGGGCCTCTGCTGCTCCTCACTGACTCCCCCAACTGAGGAGGGGACGGGGGCTGCGGGCTCGTGGCTCCCACCTGGACCTTGGCAGGTGCAGCCCACCAAGGGAGAAGGCTCTGGATCCAAGCGTGCAGCCCAGTCGTGAGGTCTGTGGCCAGCTGCAGGGCTCAGAGGCTGGCTCTTCCCCGGCCTCCCCACCAGGCTTGTGCTAGGCCAAGGCCTCCTGGTCCTCCACAGCCCCGGGCCGAGAGGACTGGCCACCAAGGCCCGTGCAGAGGTAGAGCTGGGCCACCCCTCTGGCCGCGTCCGCAGCCCTCTCGCTGGCTACACCCCCACCCAGATCTCTGGGTACAGACTTGAGGGAGAAGGACTCAGCCCCACCCCGTCACTTGACGACCGAGCATGGGTTTTAACCCCTCGTGGGGGTGGCCGGAGACCCCGGTGGGCCAGCCCTGGGGCCCCACGGAGACCTTAAGAGTGGGCCGCTCTCCTGAATCTGCGTCCCCCACTGCTCCCCAGGACCCCGAGAGGACCTCCCAGGACAGCGGCAGGCAGTGGGCTCTGACATTTAAAACCCAGAAGATAAAAAACCGTGTCCTTGGGACAGGTCCCCTCCCCTCTGGTCCTGTTTCCGCTCTTTCCCCAGGTCTGGCTAGAGACTGCGGCAGGAGACGCCACGCAGGTCTCCTGTCTGGTGCTCAGTGACCCTGAACCCCTCCCACCGCCCAGTTTTTCTTGCCTTAAGTATATTTTAGGTCTCCCCTGTCCCCCGCCGCTGACCGCCATGTCGCTAGCTGTATGAGGCTCTGGCCTTCAAGCATTTGGGACCCGGGGACAGCTCAGGTCTCACGTCTTGTACACACACTTTCAGGTAAGGAC
Source organism: Callospermophilus lateralis (assembly GCF_048772815.1). NCBI lineage: Eukaryota > Metazoa > Chordata > Mammalia > Rodentia > Sciuridae > Callospermophilus > Callospermophilus lateralis. Next base: position 126,677,707 of record NC_135311.1, on the reverse strand, counting down.
AAACTAAGCCCAAGGTCAAAGCCAAAGCTGAGATTTAGACTCCGTGAGGCCCTCGCGGTGCTGCAAGAATCCCAGCTCCTCCCTGGCTCCTGGCTCCTGTCACCCAGCTGTGCCGCCTGGAGCCAGGCCCTTCCCCACCCTGCGCCCCCGCTGCCCACGGGAATCTAGGGGCCTGAGCTGGTGCCTGATCCCTCCTTAGCCAGCTCTGAGGCTCCGTGACTCAGCAGCAGCCACCAGGGGACCTGTTTAAGAAGTCACAAGGGTGGCTCACCTTGCCCCAGGCAGGTCACACTCGCACTTTGCTTGTGCCAACCTCTCACCTGGGCACGCCCGTCCCAGCCTGGTGAGTGGCTGCATTCAACCACACACGTGTTCACCCTCACACGTCACCTCGGACAGCGTTCCCTGACCGCCAGGCCCCCGTGTAGAGCAACCCCCCCCCTCATGCCTTTAGGCCCTGGACGCCCTCTGAGGATTAAACATGGGGCTCCACCGTCTGTACCCAAGTGTGCAGCCTGGGTCTCCTGAGGACGGTGCCTGGTCTGACCCCATCGGTGTCCAGCACGGGGCCTGGCACCCAGGGGTGAGAATCTATCCATCAGATGAATGAACAAAGGCAAGGCCACCATCCAAGGCAAACGGCAGCCATCGGGCGTCCCCCTGTCTTGCCAAGGGCCAGTCCCCGCCGGGTCCCTCCACCCCAGCAAGCGGCCTGGGCCCACTTGGCCCCCAGCGTCACTAATGAGCATTGATCCCAACGCGCCCCATCCGTCATGCCGCCGAGCGCCTTTCCTTCAGGAACGTCAGGGGCAGATGTATCATCGGTGACCAGAGGCCCAATAAAGCAGGCACCTGGCGAAATCTAGGACTCAACTCGTAAAGGCCTTAAAAGCATTTTTCAATTATGAATGGCCTGGGGGGAGCCATTCGCTCATCGCCGGGGGAGGAATAAAGATGGAAAATAATAGCATATCAATATCGTTGCAGCTCCCAGGTTAATCTGCAAGAGTTAAAGTCCTTCTTCTCCCGCCGCCCAAGCGCTCAGGTGCGCTAGGAAGGACTGGGCCAAGGTGACCGTCGTGGGGACCCCCGTGGGCAGAGCCACCTCCCAGCGGGTGGGCACCTTGGGTGCCTTGACCTTCTCCTTACTGCCCCCCTGGCCTCAGCCCAGAATGTGGCTCTGAGCGACCTCCTGGCCCACAGGAGGTCTCCAGGGCCAAGATCTGCAGGTTCAAAGGTCCTGATGGCAGCTGCGTGACGGTCCCTCCAACCTAGTGCCACAGAATCTCCTAGGACTGTGCAAAGAAAAACCAGTATTATAAAAACTGGACGGGGGTACATTTCTCGACTATTCAGCAAATTATTGTGAACCTTGGGCATTTCAAAAGAGGAAATCATAACAGAAAATACAAAAAAATTAAATGTGAAAGCAGTTTGTGCCGGAGGACAGGGGACAGGCCCCCCATGGACGTTTACATGGGCACAGAGGCTGTACCCGTTTTGCGCCCCCTGGTGTGACAGGCAGAATGAGGCCACCATCACCACACGCCAACCCTGAGCACCAGGACCTGTAGGTGTGACAGGTGACACCAACGGAAAATGACGGTTGCTCATCAGTTGACCTTGGACTGGGAGCTCATCCTGGCCCATAGAGCCACAAGGTCCTTGTCAGGGGACAGGAAGGCAACAGAGGCTGAGACTCGGAGGGGTTTGAAGATGAAGGAAGGGTTCACGAGCTGAGGGATTTAGGAAGCTTCTAGAAGTTAGCAGGGCAAGGAGACAGATTTTCCCACAACCTCTGAAAAGAACACAGCCCTGCCCACGCCTTGACTTCAGCCCAGGGAAAGCCATTTGGGGTTTTCTGTCCCTGGAATCATAAGACAACAAGTGTGGATGTTTTTTACCACCCTTAGGAAACTAACTGATCTAGTAATCACTGAATGAATGGATTCAATAGGCACTCACTCTTAGACTCACTAATTTTACTCCCAAAGAAAATCTTTGGTCTGCATTAGGACACGGCTATGGTGAGACGATATTTACAAGAATGTTCATGGCCGTATTTTTCAAAATGCTCCCCCTAGAATCATACAAATGTCTTTCAGGAGGGGTGGAGAAGTTTACTGCAGTATATTCTGTTATGGAGTATTATACAGCAGTGAAAACATGGGTGGATTTCATAACAATGTTGAATGAAAGAATAAAATCACAGAAAGTCATGGAGTAGGATTTATTTATAAAGCTCCAAAATATTTTATATTTATTTTATTAAAGAATAAAACTATAAGGAGAAGAAAAAATGATTAATATAAAGAGATAAGAAGGATCAAGATCCATAAGGAGGCTCCAAGGTCACCTGATTTCTGGAGCAGGTGGGTGTGGATACAGGCATCTGTTTTATCATTATAATCATAGATATCACATGAATAATGATATATCATTATAATCATCATTACTTAAACTGCACATGAATGGTTATAAATCCTGTTGAGTGGACAGTACAGTTTGCCATGAAAGAAGCATTCTTCAGTGTCCTTGCTTTGACCTTCACCATGACACCTGACCCTTCGCCTTCCTTTTACGACTGATGAAACTGACACTGAGGAGTCAAGGGCTCACTCCAGGTCACCCGCCCACCCCCAGCCCCCCTCCCCCACTCTTCCCTCTCTCCCTGTTCTGGCTTCTCTGAGTTCAAGCAGAAGAGAAAATAGGAGTCTCCTTCCAGCTTTAGCATCTCAAAAAGGGGGAGTCAAAATACCTTCGCAGAAATTTCTGGAGATGAAGTAAAGAGCAAGAAAGAACTCCCCACCCTTCAGATAGGTGAAGATCCCTGGTGGCGCGAGTTCCAGTGTGCATAGCGGGGTGACAGGAGGGACCTGGGGTGCATTGGAAGTGGCAAGGAGTGGGGCAGAGATTGTGGATCCTGGGAGAGGAGGGCCTCCGGTGTCTTTCCCCCAGGCCCAGCACTAGGGGAGAACAACAGAACGTCAGACGGCTTCAAGGGATGTGGAAAAAATCCACCATCTCACTTCCAGACAGTACCCAGGCGGGGCAAGACCTCAGAGTATCAATGGCTGGGCAGGGTGAGAGCTTCAGTGAGCTTCCTAAAGCCGGTTTTGGGTGGAAGATATGAATAATCAAAGTCTGAAATGAGAAAAAAGGAGATAACACTATAGAACCTACAGATAACTAAAGTATTTAAATAGTAATAAGATATTGTGGGGGCTTTTACACTAATAAATTTGGCAATTTAGATGAACTGGAAAAAAGTCTCCAAGTTCCTTACATAAACTGACAGAAGAAGAAATGGAAAATCCAGGTAGTTCTATATATTTTATTCTATTTTTTTATTATTATTATTATTATTAGGTACCATGGACAGAACCCAGGGGTGCTTCACCAATGAACAACATCCCCAGCTCTCTCATCTGTCTGTCTGTCTGTCTATTGAGTCAAGGTCTCACTGTGTTGCTTCCTCCTTCCTCAGCCTCCTGAGTCACTGGAATCAGAGTCATACACCCTGTGCCTGGCTACATGTTTTATTCATTTATTTTTGACTGTCCTAAATTGCTTCATCATACCTGTATCAGCGGTAACAGTGAAGCTGGAGAGCGCTGCACCTTCTCCAAGCTACACAGCGAAGACCACCAATAGAGTGTGGAACGTGCGGCCCTTTCCAAGGTCACGACTCTTGCTGCCTGCAGACGTCAGCCTGGGCATCTCCCCGTGCCTGTGGGCTGGCTTGGGGTTTCTTCTGACAGCTTTATGTACTGGATTCATTTGGAAATCCTCAAGAATCTGTGTGTGGAAACTCTGCCAACCCAGGAAGGATTCAGGACTCTCAGGGCCCCACAGTGACATCAGCCATCCCTCAGCCAGTAAGGAGCAGTTCACCAATTTGCATGTCATCCTTGAGCAGGGGGTTATCTTCTCTGTAGCCTTCCAACCTTAGTGTAGGTGCTGCCGGGGCAAGCTCCATTCTATATTTTTTAAGGAAAATATTATTTTTAAATTTCCACTAAGAAAATTCTAGGTAAGACACAGATGGTTTCATTGATAAATTCTTGCAAACATGGAAAAGAAAAGTTGATACCAGTCTCACACACGCTTCTAAAGAATAACTGGAAAATAACATTTTCTAACACATCTTTGAGGCCGATTTCAACTTGATAAGAAAACATTGCAAGAAAGAAAACTGCAAAACCATCTTAATCCAGTAACCCCTTGAGGCTCCGTTGTTCATTTGGAAAACAGAGATAACCGAGTTCTCTTTCCTGGACAGCTTCTGCCAGGATCCGATGCAAAAATCTTTACCAAAGTAAAAGCAGACCAAACCCATACATATGAAGGTTATTCTAACCATGACCACATTGAGTCCGGCCTCCCCAGGAATGAGAAGCTTGGTTTCACATTTTTAAAACAGGAATTGATTGTAAATTAAATGTACTATATGAAATAGATAGCAGAATAAAGTCATACAATAATTTCAAAAGATTAAAACAATCATTTGACAAAATTCAACCCTGTGAAGGTGTTCCAGAGGCACATGTGTTAAGAGCTGGACCCCAGCTCACGGTGCTGCTGGGAGCTGGGAAACCTTTTGGAAGGTGGATCGTGGTGGAAGGAAATTGGGTCAGGGACCCAACGCCTTCCCCCTCCCTTCCTGGCCACCGACGAGTGAGCGTCTCTGCTCTATCGCTCACTTCCTTCCATGGTGTTGGCCTCACTGTAGGCCCAAAAGTCATGGAGCCAACTCACCATGGAGTGAAACCTCTAAACGATGAACCTTTCCTTCCTTAGGTCGATTTTCTCAGGGTGACAAAAGGCGGCCAGCACAACCCTCAATCATGATTGAAAAACTCTTAAAAATATAAAAAGGATGGAAAAGTTCTTAACCTGATATTTTAAAAGTGTCTAAACAAAACCAAAGAAAGCATTCTAACTACATAGTAAAACATGGAGAGTTTCTCCCTGAGATGGCTAAGGAGGCAGTTCTGTCTCCTGTCACTTCTCTTCAACATGGTACTGTGGATTCTAAACAGAGCAATAAGACAAGAAAAAAAAATGAAAGGACCAAGGTTATAAAGGAAGACACAGAAGACAACGTGGCTGTGTCCATAGAAAGTCTAAAATAAGTTACAAATAAAATTAATGGGCAAATTTAGCAACAATTGCATTTTTATGTGTCAGTAACATCAATTAGAAAATGACATGTACATACATATACATACATCACCGGGCTGGGGATATGGCTCAGTGGTTGAGCACCCCTGATACCCCCCTGGTACCCTTCAAAAAAGACAACTAACACATTATTATAAAAATTCATGAAAATGCAAGGGTTGAGATTATCAAAAACGATCTTGATAAAGGATGAAAGTCAAAGAAAAACTACTGTTCATCAAGACCTATTAAAAGCTGAAGAGATTACAACAGTGAGGTATTATATAAGGAAAGACATAGAGGAATGGAGTAGAAAGTAAGGAACACTCCATTTCTTGCACTCCTATGTTTGTTGACAGGTTTTCACCCATTGCACAACCATAAATGCCGTATCTCTAATGGGTGGGCAGGAATGCAGGGTCTGTCTGTCCCCACGGTGCCACTGACCCAGGCCAGCTCAGCACAAGCCAGCGGCAGGAACCAAAGGCCAGCTGGTGACAGGAGGCCTGGGCTGACCCAGAGAGCGCAGCCGTCCAGCACCATGAGCCCCACACAGCTGCCCCCAGGGGGCTCCCTCCTGGTACATCCCCTACACTTGGGACCAGAAGGCCTGTCACATCCATCTGCCTAGGGGCCACTCTGGGCCAGCAGCTGCAGCCTGTGGCCCACCCACGGGCTCCCCAAGCCCCCAGGAGCCGGGAGGAGGGTCTCACCGTCCTTCTATGCAGATAAGGCCCCGGGGCTGGTGTTCTGTGCCCCTGACAATTTCAGAGTCGAGGACTATGAGGACGCCCAGGGCACAGGCCGTGACCTCCAAAGGTGCCCACGCGGCCATTCCTGAACCTGCAAGTGAGTGGGTTCCACGGTCAAGAGCTGGGGCAGGTGAGATCTCAGGAGCCTCCTGAGATGGAAGAGGCCTGGGTCAGCCGGTGCCCTGGGCCTCCTGGATGAGGAAGGCAGGCGCCTGTCGGCAAGGGGACAGAAGGTGGCTCTAAACACAGAGGAGGGAGGCCTGGAGCCCAGGAATGCCGTGGCCTGTGGCGGCTGGAGAGGACAGGGAACGGATTCTCCTGGAGCCCAGAGAAGCCACGCAGTCCTGCCCACACCTGGCCTCAGCCCTTTGGGACTTGGCACCTCCAGAAATATAGTGATGACAGTGTGTTGCTTGAAGCCAGCTGGGAACGGTGACACACAACTGCGACCCCAGCAGCTCGGGAGGCTGAGAGAGGAGGATTGGGAGTTCAAAGCCAGCCTCACCTTAGTGAGGCCCTAAGCACCTGAGCGAGACCCTGCTACAAATAAAACCCAAAGTGGGCTGGGACGTGGCTCTGGGGTAGACCCCCGGGCTGGGTCCCCGGAACCCAAGCTAACACCCAGACAAAGCCAGTAAGTCAGCGGCAGCCCGCAGCAGGAGGGACACAGCCTCTGGTTGGGCTGGGCACGTGCCCCTCCCCAGGCTCCCCCTGCACCGTCCATTCCCTGACCACAGGAGCCCAGCACGTGACGGTGTGGCACAGAGCAAGTGCCCGATGATGACTCGGGGGTGTGGCTCATGGCAGGAGTGAGAATCCAACAGGAGGGGTCTGGGAGGACTTGTGGGTGAGACTCGGCAGGGATGGTGAGTGGGCAGGAGTGGCCCCGGTGGCAGCCTCTGGGCTGATGCAGAATCCCAGATCCCTCGGCTGAAAGGGTCCACAGCTAAGCCAGCTGCTCCCATTTCACACACACAGACGGGAAGCCCAGAGAGAGCAAGTGACCTGACCAAGGTCGCTCAGCAGGTTGACCGCGAGGGTGGGGTGAGAACTGCCACCACGACTCGGGTCAGAGTTGTCCCCACCCAGCCCCTCCTGGGGTGGCAAAGACGACCCTCATCTGGGGACATGGAGTGACGGAGCCTGACAAGATGGGTGCCCAAGGGAGCGGGTGGGGAGCGGACCCAAGCAGCTATTTTCCCAGGTCTCTGTCCATCTGGGCCAGGGATGCCACAGGGACCTGGAGCCCTGGGCTCTGGCCCAGCTGATGTGCAAGGCCCAGCGAGCTCCCCGCGCCTCGGCGCCCCAGGGATCGACCCTAAGCTGCAAGGCTTTTCCGGCTGTTGTGTGGTGTGACCTACCTTGAGGCCTGCCTTGCCCCCGGTGCCTGTCCCCTGACCTCATCTGGGGCCCCGGTGGCTTCTCGGAAGACCTTCTCCTCTCCAGCTGCAGCTGCAGGGGACACGCAGTGGCCAGCCCACCACCCAGGGCTCGGCAACAGGTGTTTTCTACCTGTCCCCCCTGCCCCCCGTCAGCTGCCAGCACAGCTGAAGCTCTGGCCTGCCCTCCCTGGGTCCCAACAGCAGAGACAGGGGACCCATCTGGAGGGAGGCTCAGAGCACTCAATGCCAGAAGCACTCTGGCCTCGATGCCGGAGTCTCCGCCGTCCCCACGCTGGGTCACCCCATGCTGGTCTCCTGCTGTGATACCTCGGCTCTTGTGGCCTGCAGTTGGGCTAGACAGTCTCCGAAGGCCTCCGAAGCCTTCAAACTCCTCCCAACCCTTCATCTATAGACAATGGCCATCTCCCCAAACCACTCAAACCTCATCCCACAGAGAAGCCCACAGCGGAGGCAATCCTGATACCAAAACCGGTGCACAGAGAGACTCAGCCATTGCCCAGGATTTGCACAGCCAAGACCTGACCCCCCAAAATTCAATATCTTTACCCAGCACCCCCACCACTGCCTGGCAGCTTCCTCCAACAGCCTGAAGGACAGGGAGAGCAGCCAGGCCTGCTGACCGATGCCAGACCACAGCGATGCTATTCTTTCCTCGAGTGAGCCCCGCCCACCCCGGGGCCAGATTTAGCCGTTTAATGCAGCCGGGCCTCCCGGGCCGGCCTGGGAGATGAGCCCTGGAGCGGGCTTTGAACGCCTGCCCAGGGACACTCAGCTTAAAACACCGGGAACCAGAAAAAAAAAAATCGACCACATTTAATGGAGCGGTCAGCGGGAGGGTCTGAACCGTCCATTATGCGGCCCTGCCCGCTTTGGGAGCCCAGCCGCGTGGCCCCCTGACCGCAGCATTAAGGCGACATTAGCCCGCAGGCCAGGCTGGGGGAGGAGCGCGGCGGGGCGCCTCCCCCTCCTCAGGGCCCAGGGCCCCAGGGAATCCTGGTGCCACTCCACAGGCGGCAGGACGGGCAGCAGCCTCCTATGGTAAGTCTGTCCCCGTCCTGGGGACCCTGCTCCGGGACAGCCCGGCCAGGGCCTGACAGGCCACATTCTCGGTGCCTTTTGCTCTTTAAAAAGTGCCTCCCCTGACCCTCCAAGTTGTACCACCACACTGTCCCCCAAAACACATTCCGGGAAACATGAGTCTCTCAAGGTGTCCCTGGAAGCATAGATGGGACAGGGGACAGGGGACGGGGTGCCCTAGCAGCTCTGCGGTGCTGGGAGGCCCTGAGATGTCCCGCGACCGAGCAGGACCCTCTGGTTCATGCCCCAGACCCCCGGATTCTAGAGCCCCTGCCCTGCCTTGGCTGGACACCCAGGGCCACCCGAGGACCCGTGTCCCTGGGAGTACACTTTGGTAATGGCACTTTGGGGGTCTGATCCCGCCCCTTGCCCCAAATCCCAACTGTGCTCAGAGGCCACAATTATGGAGTTTCCTGTGAGGAATGAGGTGCCTCTGGCCTCGGATCACAGGGGGATCTGAGGGTGACAGTGACAGGCTCACCAGGATCAAGGGAGGGAACACGGGCCCACCTCTTGCTGGGGGGTGCCCCCTGGTGGGTGGGCATGTGGGTGCCCTCGGCCGCGGCAGGGGTTTACCCTGGGAGGCCGACGTGACCTACGGCCAGAGCCTGGCTCAGAACCGCAGGCGGCAGCCCTTGGCCCTGGAGGTGGCCTCTGCCCACTCCCCAGGCCCCGGGTCCTGGTGTTAGCCAGGGCGTGGAGGCACCAGGAACCTGATGGCCTGCTGTGTGACCCAGGGAAGGCCTGTGCCCTCTCTGGGCAGGCGGCCACGGGTCTGAGCCCCAGAGGCGACTCTGCAGGGCCACACACCACCTTCTGCTGCCCGCCAGGAATCTTGGGCTGGTGGTGACAAGAGCCCCGAGGTCCCTCCAGCAGGGTGTCCTGAACACCTTCTCCGGGCCGCCCCGTGGCGGGTGACGGAGTCCATTCCCCCCACTTGTCAGGGCTGTGCCTGACCTGCTGAAGGCCCATCTGTGGCTGCATTGCTGCAGTCTGTCACGAAGCCAGCTGGTAAACACGTCTGCCAGGTGTGAGAGCGGAGAGCATGCGCGCCCTCGAGGCTCCTTTCATGTGGACTCTCGTGTGACAGACTGCATGCTCCAAGGATGGCCACCACAACAGTTCCCAGCCCACGTGTGACCATGACCTCCCCATTCCCTCCTTGATCCTGGGTGGGCTGAGACAGTGGTGGAAGTGAGACTTGGGCATGATCCCCCTGAGCCCAGGCCATGCCCAGAGAAGAGATGACAGTTCAATGACTGTCACGCTCAAGCTGCCGTGTTTAGGATGACACCTTCCACCGTCCTGCACAACCAGGACTCGGCAAGTAGCTCCCACAGCCCACCTTCACAGGGGCGGGGGCCCTGCCACACCCGGGGTGTCCCTCCCCCTCCTCTCCCTACTGAACCCAGCATGCACCCAGCCAGCTCCCTGTCACACGATCATGACCCACTGCGCCTGGCTGAGGCGGGACAAAGCCCACGCCCCGTCAGGTCCGTCAGGAGCCAGGTGCCCTTGACAAGTGGCACCTGCAGTTCCCGGGAAACTCGTTCTCTGGAGACTCGGGCACCGAGGGCAGTGTGGGGTCTCGTCAATACGAACACATCCGTCCTGGTCACTCAGGCCACAATCGTCACACCAACAGGTGATGAGAGAGACTGGGCCTAGGGTTTATGGGAAGAACTCTCTGAGCAACTTCCCAAATCATTCTGCGAACTAAAGCTGTTCGAAAGCGGAAGGTTCAAATGATCTCTGCTTGATCAGAGCCGCTCTCCGGGTACCACCTCCCACGGGCCAGAGGACACCAGATCCATCCCTGCCGTCGACGGCCTGAGCCACCAGCCCCGAGGTGAGCGGCTGCTGCACGGCCAGCCCTGGGCGAGGCGGGGTCCCCGTCCTTGCTCCCCAGGCGTCCCCTCTCCCAGGGCAGGTTGAAGCAGGAGCAGAGTGGCCCACGCGGGCGCCCAGGCCCAGGCTCCATGGTGACTCCCCGCTGTTCTGCCCTTCTTGTCCTCTGAGAAACAGGACAGAGGTGCAGGGTCGTCGTCAGGGGTGGGGAAGACGCAGGGAGGGACCGTGCTTCGGCGATGACGGAGCAGATGCTGGAAACTAGAGGGAGGGCTGTGGGGACCCGGCCAGCCGCTGCCCTCCGGCTTTCTCAGGCCGGGTCGCTGGGGGATGTCCCTGGTCGGTCCAGGTCCAGGGTTAGGCTGGAGGCTGGACCTCAGGCAAGTCCAGGGACCACAGCGTAACAAGCTTGAGTGCCCTGGGGAACCAGCGACCACTCCAGGGCTGACCAACCCCTCCCACCCTGTGGCTCCGAGCTGAGCTGGGTGCCCCAGGCCCCAGGGCACTGTGTTCAGCCCCTGTCCCGTCCTGCTCTCTCAGGTGTCCTTTTGCCCACTGCAGGTCCTGCATACAATAGGAGCATGATAGGTGAGTCCTGGGCACTCTGTCCTCTGAGTGGAGTGGCTGCCCTCCTGAGGGAGCCCTGTCCCCAGGCGGAGGTCCCAGCTGGACGAGGCGTCTGTCCCCTGTCGGAGGCCTGGAAAGGGACACCCACCACCAGGCCATCCTGCCTCTTCTGTCGGCCCCTCCCCCGCTCTGGACAACAGGCTGAGCTCCCTGGGTGGCAGCAGAACAGCCCCTGCCCTGACCGGCGACAGGGAAGGAGACAGAGGGCAGCTCTCAGGGACACTCAGCCCCCCAGGGGGGTGGAGGACAGATGTGCTCTGAGCTTAGAGCTGGCCTCCGCATCCCCGGGGAAGCTCAGAGGGGGAAGGTGACCTGCCCAAGGTCACACGTGAGCAGGGGGCTGGCTCCCAGTCTAGCCCACACTGGGAGGTCGGGAGGGTACAGAGGCTGCCCTGGGCCCTATGGTGTGTCCATTTCTTCTTCTCTGAAAAGGGGACAATAACTGTGTCGGTCCATATAGGTCCTGGGCTGTCTGAGGGCACCAGGAAAGGGACCCTCAGAATCCCAGAGCTGTGCCTGGCTCTCAGCACACACGGGTGGTCGCCCAACCCAGCCCACACCCAGGTCACAGCCAAGCTGGACAGGCGCCGGGGTCCACCCAGTCCACCCTGCTGGGACATGGAGGAGAAACAGGCCCTCGCCGGCCTCTCCCAGCCCCCTGCCCAGCCCTGTGCACCTGGCAGGGGGTGGGACTGTGTCTTGGTCCCCTCCTCTGCTTCCTCAATGGGACTGCTTCCAGACATCCTCAGAAGGTTCTAGAAACCCGCACTGTTCAGGTCTGGGCCAGGTCGTTGCTGTTCCCACACAGTTCTTAAGCCCAGAGCCCCACCTTTATGCCACATGTCCTCGAACTCGGACATGGAAGCATCGACACGGCACTCATTTATTGAGCTCCTATTGTATACAGATCCTGCAGTGAGCACTGTGGAAACCTCAGAGAACACAACAGGAGTTGAGAGAGAGAGAGACAAGACAACAGAGGTGAGCTCCATGACAGGTGCTAGAATGTGGTCCCTTGGAGCTGAGGAACCACCTGGCTCAGCTTTGGGCAGCAGGGCTGGGGAGGGGCCGGTCAGCCTGCCCTGGGGTGTGGGTCATTCCACAAAGACATGAAGAGTGAACCAGAGGTTTTTATTCTTTTAATCAACAAATACTAATTGAGCACATACTATGAGCCAAGCACTGGTCACAATGGGTGAAGCTCCTGGGGAGGGGACACACTGACACAGTCTGCAGGTTACGCCTCCTTCTGTCAGCACCTGTCCCCAGAACCCCCTGGGCTGGGCCCAGCCCCCACCTCTGAAAACTAGGCTCCCCTTCCTGCCCCCAGCTGGGTCCACTCTCCCGGGCCAGCAGGGACATGAGGTCAGATACACCTGACAAGGCCAGGGTTGGGAGCCCCAGATCCTATTCCCACCCTGCCACCAAGTCACCCTGTCAGCCTGCGGAGCCCTGTTCCCTCTGGGGCCTGGGTGCCCTGGGAGAACACTGCCACTCTTCAGCCTCAGCCCTACCTTGCCCACTGTCTGGGGGGGGACCTGCATCGGGTCTGACCTCCTCTCCTCCCCTCCCAGAGCCTCCAGAAGCATCCACCGGGTTTGGGCAGCTCACCCCTGGGGAGGCCTGAGGCCTCTTTCAAAGAGCCATGCTCAGGAGGCCAGCCTCCCGGGAGGCCTGCAGCCCCCGCTCTCCCTCCCCTCCAGGGCCCGGGAGCCTCTTGGGCTCAGTCGTCCTGCGCTGTCACCAGGGGTGCATGCGCTCATTCCACCGGAGGCCCGACCCCAGCTCACTCATTTCAGACATGACCTTTGATTTCTCGGGTAGAGTGTAAATTACATGTCGCCAGCATAAAATATTAAATCCGATTTATACTTAATTATTGATGCTATTATGTATTCCATAGTAATGGCATCAGAAGTCTCAGCCCCGGCCGCGCCCGGTAAATAGCTTTTTTGCATTAGAGGCTCCTTGAGGTAAGAAATCTTGCTGGGCTCCTTCTTCGCCGTTTGATTGATGATGATGAGGAAGTTCGTAAATAGTCTTCCAGAAATATTTCTCTGGCCGCCCGAGGCGGGGAGGGAAGGGGCCGCGCTAATTGTCGGGGCTGCGGGGCGGATGCGGCTGGATGCGGCTGCTGCGCCCCGGGCTGCAGATGCGGCCGCTGGAAGCGCACCGCGCCCTGCGCCCGGGAGGCCGGGAGGAGGCCGGGAGGAGGCCGGGAGGCCGGGGACCGCAGCGGTTCGCCGGCGGCCTGGAGTCACATGTCATCTTCACGTGGACATCGGGGTTTGGTTTTTTTTTTTTTTATTGAAACATTAATAATTCCGGTTTCTTGTAAAATATTCATGGTTCCTGTTGCCGCCTGCAAACCCGCTCTCGGCCGCGGCTTTTAATTTCCAACTCAGCCCGCGCCGGCCTCCGCCCTCGACCACCCGAGGCTCCCGCGCAATTTATTAAGCGGAGGTAGCGGTGGCCATCGGGTGGTCAGAGAATCGAGCTCAGGGTTTCTGTGCAGCACTGGGCGGGAGCCAGGAAGGCCCCGGAGCGGGCAGGGCGGCCGCTGAGCCACCCCTGGAGCAGCGAGCCCTGGTCCCGCCCAGGGGACATCGCGGGCGCTGGCACCGCTGGGCACTGGAGGCCGATGGAAGCAAAGGGGATGACCCCTGAGAAAAGTCGCTGGGATAGTGTCTGGGGCAGGGGACGGAAGAGAGGAGGGGTCACGCTCCAGCGAGAAAACCCAGGTCCAGCTCCGCAAGCCTCGAACTAGCTGGGCACTCCCGGCTCCGAGCCTCGGTTTCCCCACTGGGCAGGGGGCAGCCTGAGGGGCGTGGCGGGGTCGGCGTAGCTTGTGCGGACCCATGGGAGTGGGAGGGGCGGAGAGACCCTGGGGTACCTGAAAGCCCACCCGTCCTTAGGACAGATGACAGTCGGGACCTGAAGAGGGACAGTGACCCCCTGAGGTCCCATCATGGGCCTCTTTTGGGGGTTTTTTTTTTTCTTTTTTGTCTGGGGATTGACCCCAGGGGCACTTTACCATGCAGCCACATCCCAGACCTTTCCATTTTGAGACAAGTTCTGGCTCAAGTACTCAGGGCCTTACTCATTTGCCCAGGTTGGCCTTGAACTTGCGATCCTCCTGCCTCAGCCTCCCAAGCAGCTGGAATTACAGGCCTGGGCCACTGCGCCCCATACTCCTCCTGAGCGCCAGTCCACACTCCACCCCACCTGACCTCTGAAAGGTAGATCCTCTGAAACCAGAATCAGCATCCTGGGGACACAACCACAGTGTCCACCCACAGACCCCCCCACACACACAACCCAGGGCACCCCAAAGAGCTGCTGTTGGAGGGGCTGGCCGCTGCCCAGCTGTGGCCTGAACTCCCCCAGCTCCTGGCCCACTGGCCCTGGGTAGATGCATTTCACTCAGGGATACTCCCAGATCTCCCTGGGGCTCCAGCTCTGGTGCAGCCCACCAGGGGCCAAATGGAGTCCCAGAATGTCTTCCCTGGACGCCAGCTCCACGGCCAGGTGACTTAGCAGGCCCCATGTCCACCTTGGGGCCTGCTGACCTAGGGCTCTGCGGGCCCTGTCTGGGAGTGTCTGTTCTGTAAGTTGAGAAAAAAGGCCCCCACCCCCGAGCCCCAGGGCCTACTTTGATCAGAGGGGACAGACCCTGGAACAGTCCGAGACAAACTAAAGGAAAAGCGTAGTTTTATGTGACTCCGTGTATGAATAGGGTGAAGGCTGGGCCCACGTGGCTCTGCGTGGGGGAGCCCAGGGCCGGCCACTCTGCACACGAAGGGCCTGGAATTGGGGGCTAGCGGCTGGGGACGGGGAGAGAGAAACAGAAACACCAGTTCTTTGGTGGAGGGTCCGAGGAGACAGTGCCAAGAAGTCTCTGCTTTAGGGTGTGGGAGAGACATTTCTAGGAGTGACGTCTGGCGTCCACAGGGAGACTGGACCTGCCCAGTGCCGCAGTCACCCCTGCTGGGCTCCTTCAGGAGACGCCTGCGCACGGGGTGCTGGGGAGCTGGGGGAGGATGAGGGCAGAGGGACAGGTCTGGCGAGGTCAGCAAGAAAAAAGGCCATCCATGGAATGAGGATGGGCCAGGAGCAAGTGGCCATAGGACACTGAAGCCCACGGCACAGAATGAAGGGTGAGAGAGAACAAATGGCCTCTCCCCAAGTGTTCCAGACGAACCTCAAAAAGAGAGGAGGAAATCGCTTGGTCCATCAGGTAAGACTTGATATGATTGCCCAGTGAACAAACCTCCGGAAAAGAATAAAAAAGTGATTCAAACAAAAATAAAAAGTCTATTTCTCACATGTACCAGGAAGTAGAGGCGTCCAGCTGTGGTAGTTCTACAATGCCCTCAGTACCTCCAGCTCTTTCTTTCCTTCTCCCCCACCATCCTTGGCTGATAACTTCCCTCCTCCTGTTGTCTCATGTTCCAAAATGGCTGCGGTGCTTCAGCCATCAGGTTTACATTCCAAATATGAAGAAGGAAATAGAGGAAGGATAAAAACAGCATGTGCCAACGGTCTAAGTGGCCTTTAAGAGCTTCCCGAATAGTCTCACACAACTTCCACTGGGCTACAGATGCAGTCCTCTGGCCCCATTAAGCTACACAGTAGACTTGAAAATGTGACTTTAACAGACACAGGGCCCCTGAGTAAAACGGGCTCCTGTTACTAAGGAAGGAGTAGGCCCCCACAGTCTCTGCCGGACCCGGGGTTCACTCACTGTAAGCAAAAGTCTGCTTCCCCCAACTCCTGCCCGCGGTCCTGGTCTAAGCAGCGGCCTCTCTCGGTACCCCCTCTTTGGGGGGTTAGCTAGCCGAGGTCCTCACCAGGTCTCGGGCCGTGGGTCAGCGCGGCTCTAGGTCCTCCTTCAGCTCATCCCACGATTGCCACAGAGCACGGGGACCTGCCTCCACACCCGGAGCCTGGCAGCCGGGGACTCCTCTCTGGGTGGCACTGAGCCAGCCTCATTCGGCAGGAGGATGACATGTGAGCAGAGCTGGAACCACTGGAGGAGTGAGGGGTCAGCAGGCACAGGCCAGGGAAGCATGGGCCAGCTGGAGGGGACCACAGTGACAGAGGGGACAATGGAGGTGGTTCAAGGAACCAAAACAGCCCGGGGTGCAGCTGGAGGTCCTGGGTCCACGTGAGGGGTGCTCCTGCCACCCCTTCACCAGCAGTGCCCGCCCACTCCTGCCCACGCCAGCCCAGGCACCGTGTCCACTGGGAAAAGAGGTGACGTGCCAAGACTTTGCTACCGCCCAGCGTCATCGCTATCAGTCTCAGGGTCTCTTCTGGAACGTTCCAGCAGCACAAGGCCATGCCTCATACGTGGTCAGTGATTT
This sequence comes from Callospermophilus lateralis, assembly GCF_048772815.1. Taxonomy (NCBI): domain Eukaryota; kingdom Metazoa; phylum Chordata; class Mammalia; order Rodentia; family Sciuridae; genus Callospermophilus; species Callospermophilus lateralis. The sequence goes on along the minus strand of NC_135311.1, from coordinate 126,661,471 downwards.
CCCAGAATCCAACTGGTCCCCTTGCCACTCGCCAACTTCCCAGTGCTGGCCTGGCTATCAGTCCCCGGGTGACAATGGCCATGGTGAGGTCACATAGGAGGTTCTTGGGGCCCTGAAATCTGCCGCTTCTTCTCACCCATGTTTGGTCTCTGAGGTGCCAAGAAACCATGCAGAGAAAACCAGCAGGGTGTGAGCTAAGCCCCAGCGGGTATAGACCACGGCCCTCCGTCTTCCTCCCTCCTCCACGGCTCTGCTGCTGCCCAGAGCAGGGCTGAGACGCTTCTCCCCACAGCCCCACAGAGAGCGGCCCTCAGCCCTCACCCAGAACCACTCCTCCTGGTCCCTGGGAAATGGGCTCTGCCCTGGGAATCGGCCCAGCACCAGCCACAGAGACTAGAAGGAGAAGAGAGAGAGACAGAGGCCCCCTTGGACAGGTTGCAAAAAAATTCTAGGTGAAACATTGTAGAAAATGGGGCAGAGACGGAGGCGGGTGTGTACACGAGCCTCACAGAGGACAAGAGAGGCCCCACCACTTCCATCTCAGGAGGCTGAGCCCACCCAAAGTTGGAAATATCCAGGTCGATTGCAAATATTCACATATGACTTATTTCACACTCTAAAAATCACACTGCAGTTTGCCTGTGAGGTTCCCGAGGCGTGCGAGCAGATGTTAGGCATGTAGATCTGCAGTGTCCCCCAGTCAGGGCAGTAACGGAGCTGATGTTTTTCCCTTGATGCGGTCAAGGGCTCCTGACGGCATCCAGCTCACCTAAGGGGAGTATCAAAAGCTCAGGGAGGGCTGGGGCTGTAGCTCAGTGGTAGGGCATCTGCCTAGCACCTGTGAGGCACTGGGTGTGATTCTCAGAACCACATAAAAAATAAATAGATATTGTAACCATCTACAATAAAAATATATTTTTTAAAAAAGCTAATGGAATGCTCCTCCCAGATCTTTCTAAGCGAGGACCACGCCCTAGAGCGATAGTCCTTGACCAGGAGTGATCCTGTCCCCTGGACACATTTGGCAAAATCTGGAGACATTTTTGGTGGTCATGACCATGGGGGCTGCTCTTGGCATCCTGTGGGCAGAGGCTGGGGTGCTGGGAACATCCTGGGATGCAGTGGACAGCACCTATAACCAAGAACCATCTGCCCAGTGCATCCACAGCTCCATGGTCAAGAGTCACTGCCCTTGAGGGAGCTCCTTCAGTCCCCTCTGCCAAAGCCTACGTCCAAGCCTTGGCAAGTGGCCCAGGGAAGAGAGGACCTGGAGGTGGAGTTCCAGCAAGGTAGAGGCACTTGGGAAAAAAATTGAACTTTCCACAAGACTGAAATGTAAAAACCAAGCCCAGACATGCTCAGGACAATTGACCAGTACTTGAAACACCTAACGGAACAAAAATCAGTGACCATCAGAGGAAGAATCCAGAGTCTCTACAATGAGTTACCCACAATATACAAGCAAAAATTAACAAAGAAACAGAAGAATATGATCCAGTCCCAGCAGAGATATGGCAACTATTTTGAAAAGAACCAGATGGAAGTTCTAGAGCTAAAAAGTACAATAACCAAAATGAAAAAACTCACTAGATGGACTTCACAGCCGTTGGAGATGGAAGCAGGAGTCAGTGACCTTGAAGGCAGGTCAAGAGAAATTCCCAACGTGAAGAACAGAGGGACAAACAAAGGACAGTGGGCAGAAGGGAAGTGGTAAGACGGACAGGCAGACATTTCCCCAACTTTGAGGAAATGTGACGAGGCTCCACAGAGAGAAGAGCTGGGCTGCAGTGTGGTTCCTGTGACCCAGAGGGTTGTGTCCTCTGCTGCATGCCCCACTGGGGACCCCCAAGGCCCCATCCAAACCCAAAGCCAGGACCCCTCTGAGCCTCTGGGGAAGGAGCAGGCTCCACCACACCTTCCGGCACCTTCTTCCCAGTTTCATTCACTGCCCGTCTTTGAGCCCTGAATCGTGATTTCTGGCATCAGCAGGTCCTTGTCCTTGCTAGAATCGGGGTAAGTGTGATAGCTATGCATGGCCAGGAAAGGACACTGTCCAGGAGCGGGCAGCACAGCCCTGGTCTGCGCCCGCTCTGTGGCGGGCATGGGTACACCACCACCACCCAACCCACACAGAGCTCAGGTCACAGGGGAAACAGAGCCACCCAGGCCCCAGGGAAACCAACACAGAGAGGGAAAACAGGAGGCAGGGACAGTGGGGGTGACGTCCCCCGGCATCTGATTTGGCCTTTCCCTTCGTTTGTCCTTTCCCACTTTCATTTTTATCGAGCACCTACTGTACAGCAGGCCCCGAGGGACAGGCCGAGCTTGGGGAAGGGGAGGAGGAGGCCAGGAAAACATACCCTGTGACCCAGAGATAAGGAGGAGAGCGAGGAGCCTCGCAGGAAGGGGAGGAGTCCGTCTGTCCATCAGGCCCAGCTCTGGGGGAGACAGCTGGAGAGCTCCGGGCTGTGGGCAAGGGTTTCAGGATCTAGTCGGCTGGGAGCCACAGCAAGCCACTGGGCAGTGGGACAGCAGGAGCAGCAGGGCCCAGCCAGCCCTCCCCAGTCACGGTGGGGCCGGCTTAGCCTTGGCTCTGCTGGCACTGACCGGCTGGCTCCCTCCCCTCGGCTGGGGGCTGGAACCATCATGGATCCTCAGCCCAGTGAGCCTGGGCAGGTGGGAGCTGCCCCTCATGCCACAGCCCCTCTCCGTCCTGCCCAACCCACGAGCAGAGCCCACGGAGGAGCAGTGACATCAGGCCCAGAGCTCCCCAGGGCTGGGGCTGGGGCACAGCTGCGGAGAGGGAGGACCCTGGGAGGACTTAGGAGACCCACTTTGACATTCAGGGCTTATCCATCCTTAGTGAGAAAAGAAAGCAGGAGGTGTCGCCGTACCAGACCTTAAAGTCTACCACAGAGCTACGGTGACAAAACAGCATGGCATTGGCACCAAACAGACATGAAGACCAGTGGAGCAGAACAGAGGACACAGAGACAGGCCCACATAAATACAGTTCCTCAAACTAGACAAAGGCACCAAATACGTACGTTGGAGAAGAGATAGCCCCTTCAACAAATGGGCTGGGAGAACTGGAGTCCATATTAGCACAATGAAACTGAACCCCTGTCTCTCCTCAGCAAGTCTCCTGATGCACAAGAATAAAATCAAGAACCAATAAATGGGATGGAATCAAACTAAAAAGCTTCTTCCTAGCAAAGGAAACGAACAAAACACGTGAAGAGAGAGCCTGTAGCTGGGCAGGGTGGTGCCTACTTGTAATCCCACCGGCTGGGGAGGCTCAGGCAGGAGGACTGTGAGTTCAAAGCCAGCCTCAGCAACTTCACAGGCTCTAAGTGAAAGACCCTGTCTCTAAATAAAATATAAAATGGGCTGGAGATGTGCCCCTGAGATCAAACCCTAGTACAAGAGAGAGAGAGAGAGAGAGACTCTGCAGAACGGGAGAAAATCTTTGCTACCTGCACCTCAGATAGAGCTTTAATCTCCAGGATATATAAATAACTCAAAAACTAACACCTCCCCCAAAAAGACACAAATAACCCAATTAATAAATGGGTAAAGGAACTGAATAGACACTTCACAGAAGAAATATGTTCAGCATCTCTAGCAATTAGAGAAATGCAAATTAAGACTAAGCTGAGATCCCACCTCACTCCAGTCAGAATGGCAATTATCAAAAATACAAGCAATGATGAACGTTGGCAAGCATGGGGGGGAGGGGACATACATTGCTGGTGGGACTGCAAATTGGGACAACCAGTTTGGAAAGCAGTATGGAGACTTGACCCAGATGCTTCAGGGTGTGGCCCTGTGGCCACCACTTGACCCAGCTATCCTCCTCCCAGTTATATACCCAAAGGACTTAAAAGCAGAAAACTACGGTGATGCAGCCACATCGATGTTTATAACAGCACAAATCACAATAGCTAAGCTAGGTGCCCAACCTAGGTGCACTTCAACAGATGAAATGGATAATGAAAATCACACACACACAGTGAAATATTACTCAGCTCTATAAAAGAATGACTTTTGCCAGTAAATTGCTAGAACTGGAGACTGTCAAGCTGAGTGAAATAAGCTGATCCCAAAAAACTAAAGGCTAAATGTTCTCTCTGGTATGTGGATGCTAACATGGGTAGGGAGGGAAGAATAGAAGTTTATTGGATCAGACAAAGGAGAACAAAGGGAAGGGAGGGGGGATGGGAATAGGAAAGACTACAGGATGAATCAGACATAACTTTCCAACTCCACATCATACAACTGCAAGGATGGGATCCTTATTAGAATCGGTCATGCTCCACGTGTGTTTATAATATGTCAAAATAACTCCATTGTCACGAATATCTCAAAAGAGCAAACAAAAAAAATTTTTTTAAAGAAATTCAGTGCTTAAGTCAGGAAAGAGGACAAGAGGTGACATCTGAATGGTGGCATGTCAGGCTCACGGAGTTGGAGGTTCTCAGACCAGTGAGTCCCTCTCTTCTCTGAGGAAAAGATTCAAAAGATCCCAATAAGGAATCAGAGCGCAGCCACAGGGCCACACCCCGAAGCGTCTCCGCTGGTCCCCCTCCTTGGTCTGCACTGAGCCAGTGTGGCTTCCTCTCTGCGACCGGCCAGGTGGGGACCATCGGCCCTGGGGGATGTGGACTCCTTGGCCCAGGTCCCTCTCTGTCCATGCTGATACCCTGACCCCTGGCTTCCTGCTCTGCCAGAGCCGCTGCCGGGCGGGCGTTTAGGGAGAGAGAGCCCCAGCCCCTCCTGTCTGCACTCAGTCCCAGTCAGTGACAGCCAGCCCTGTCCCCCCCCTCCCTGGACAGCACCGCCTGCCTCCCAGCCCCGGCCCAGCTCATGGTCCCCCTCGTGAACAGGGAGGAGCGGGCACACAGACGCTGGCCACAGCATTGTTCCCGAGGGTTAATCCAGATGGACCCTGGAGAGGCCACACCCGTTTCCGCATGGAACTGTCACTGTCACGGAATATCCCCTGAGCTGGGGAGTCGCTCTCAGCACACTGCAATGGCTCCTTTGAATCTCAACTTGATCGGATTAAGAATGCCAGGGATTCCGAGGCTTCTGGGTGTGTCCGAGAGGGTGTGTGGGATGGCCAACTGAAATGGAGACTCTTCCTGAGCGTGGGCAGCACCGTCCAATAGGATGGTCCCTTGGATGGAATAAAAGTTGGAAGGACAAGGAAGCAGCTGCAGAGGCCAGCTCCGGTCTTCCTGACCGGGTTCTGGATTGCTGCTGGGGTCCACTGAGGCTGTCGGACTCTCTTCTTCACTCTTCCCAAGTGGGTTCCCCAGAAGCCTCAGTCTGTCCTAGGGCAGCACCGTTGATCCCCCTTATTCTGGGGCTTCAGCCTCTTGGACTCGCAGCTACTGGTTCCTCCAACTCTCCAGCCTGAAGGCGGCCATGTGGACTGTCCAGCGTCTGGTCTTGTAAGCCAATGTGATAAGTCCCCTTTTTATAATCATGCTTCCTGTTGATTCTGTTCCTCTGGAGAAGTCTGACGAGTACCCCACCTAATAATGGCCTCAAACTCCAGTGAGCAGAGAACCCCCGCCGGCCGGGCCTAAGGGGCATGGGGCCTGGCTCCGCAGGCCTGGGGAGGGCAAGAAGGTGCGCCAGGTGACACCACGCTGCTGTCCTGAGTCACAGTTTGAGAATCACGGCACCATGCAATTAAAAAAAAAAAAAAAAATGCAAACCCACATGTAGCATGTCCTCACTCTGACCCGGTGTCCCTATGTGGATAAGGCGCAGGGAGTGGTCACTCCTGGGAACGAGGTTGATGGGGTCTCGCATGATGTTATTTTTAATGATGTTTTACTGTAATTTCCAAATCCTGAGAATTACCTGGGTCCTGGTCTCCCCCGGCCACCCAGGCCTCTGCTTAGCTCTTCACCTCTGTGCCTGGTGTCCCCGTCGGTAGGCAGTGACCACCTCACACAGGAGTCAGCTCAGGCACCTGCGCCCCTCCCACAGGGCACCCCCACCCATCAGAAGCCCATAAGGACCCAGGCCCAGGACACCCAGCGTGCTCATGGGCTCCCAGTCCGGAGGCCTGGGTCAGACCAGAGTCCCGCCATGGCCAGGCTGCTGCTTGTTCCGCGTCATGGGTCCTGGATGGCCCACCCAGGAGCCACCACCTAGACCCTCTTAGCACCCAACAGCTGCCCGACCCCCGGCCCTGCGTCAGGTGCCCTCCTGTGCGGTGGAGCATTCTGGTTACCATGGTGACTACCAGGCATGGACCACTGTCCAGAGAGTCCTCGCAGGCCCTGGAGAGCACTCTCCAGACCCAAAGACAGCCAGCTGGTGGCGCAACTGTCCTCGTCCTGACACTTCCCAGCAGCAAGACCGCGTACAAACAAACCCGGCATCTCTGCATCGCCACGTGGTCCCTTGCCCACGCAGGGGCCTGCCTTAGGGAAGAGACTGCAGCCCCTGGCCCCCTCGGGTCCCTCCCCAACCTCACCTGGCAGACATTGCTAGTCGATCACAGCATCCTCTACCATGGAGCCAGGATGTAGCTTTAGAATTTCTCTTAACCCGATGCTCAAGGCATAGCCCTTCAATCACAGCAAACATTCAAGATAAACGCTAACATTTGCCAGTTAGTTAAAATATTTTAAAAATTAAAGATAAAAGCTATTTCCCATTCCTACCCTAGACGCTTCCCTTTTTCCCAATGCCAACTGAGTGGCCATAGTGAATTTTGGTCACATGAATCCACACGAATGCCTGTTACTGTGAAAGTGAAATCTTTGGTAGCCACCAACCACAACGTACCAACTCCAGACCAACTACTTCCACCTTCCAGGATCCCTGGCCATTCAGTTGGTGCCCTCTGCTGCCCATCATTCTGTACTGCAAGGGCCTTCCATTCCCAGCCCTAAGGAGCTGTGAGATCTGACAGAGCCATGTCACTGCCGTCACAAACAGGCCCAAACTTCCACACCTGTCAACCTCCCTGGCAGCTTTGGATATGGTCAGCTGCCAGCCCAGCAGGACGGACAGTCAGCTGTGAGCCCAGCAGGATGGACAGCATGGGGTGTCATTGGGTTACCCTGAACTTCATCTCCTCCGTCTCCTAGGTCTTCCTGTGAGAGGAGGGAGAGGGGGAGAGGGAGAGGGGCAGAGGGAGGAGGGGGACAGAGAAAGGGAGGAGGGGCAGAGGGGTCTGACTCTCCTAAATGCCCCGAGCCGTCCTCCACCTCCTGCGCACAGACCCAGCTGGGAGCCTCTGCTCCACCCAAGCCCCGTCCTCCGAGGACCCTCCGTGATGTGCAGGCGGAAGTTGATCCCAGCCCAGCTCCATCTTGTCACTTCTGGGGACAGCACCTCCTGGACACCCCAGGGGATCCCCTTCTCCCCTGAATGACGACAACATGGGCTTCCCCCACACGCCTGCCCTGGCTCTCCAGTGTGCACATGGGGCACAGTCCCCCTCTGGTCCCTGCATCCTGCAGCCCTGGCCTGGGTGGTGGCCCTTCCCTGCTGCCACTCCTGCAAGTGGCTGCCCTCTGCCCCTGTGGACCAGGGTCACACCAGCAGGGGCCGCTCCCCTGGAGGGACTGGGACAGGGGAGAGGATCCTGAGGGGCAGGTGCGGGAAGAAATAGGGCGGGGGGTGGGGCGGGGGTCGAGTGTCTTGGCCTTAACTCCCCTCTGCCCTGGGAGAGCAGGGGGCAGGGGCCTCTGAAGCACAGAGCAGGTGGGGTCCAGGGTGGGGCTGGCCCAGCTGGCTCCGCTCTCCCCCACCCTCCCCTCCCTTCTGTGGACGGCCAGCGGGTCCTAGGGGCGGCCAGCACAGGGTCCTTTCTCATGCCCCCCTGCTCCGGGCCCCTGGGACCTGCCGCAGTGCCCCAGCCAGGCCCTCCCACCGCTCTCCCTGCCATGCCCAGCCTCCTTTTCCCCTTCAGATGCTGCCTCTGGTGTCCCCTCCACACAGAAGCCCTCCGGGATGTCCCTGCCCAGAGCTGTGTCCCTCCTGTCAGGGGCTCACATGGCTCCACGTCCCCTCTCCCCGCTGTGGCACTCGGGTGGTGACTGGACATCTGCTCCTGTGATGAGGTGATCAGGTCTTTGTCCCCTGCTCATCTGAGGGCTCTGCCCAGGGCCTTGCAGCCTGGCCCAGGTGGCATCCCCACCGACCCCCCTGGACACCCCCAAGAAGCAGACATGGAGTCAAGAACTCGCCAGGGGCAGGGCGGGTGCTGCAAGGCCTCACGGCGGGGCCACCTCCCTCAGCACCCACCCTCCGTGGCACGCGCGCTGTGGGTATTTTCAAAGGGACAGGAAGACTCACACGTGCACTCACCCTCCAGAAGGACGGACACCAGAATGGGAGCCAAGGTGGCTCCTGCCTGTTGGGGTTAGGGTTCTCACCTTCGCTCACGGGTGCCCCCTTGTTCCCCACTCAACAAGTGTCCCTGACGCACTCAGATTAAGAAGGGGAGACTGAGGATCTCTGTCACTTTTTAAAAGAAAATGCAACAGAACCAAGGTGTCCGGAGCCTCCCCGAGGGAGGAGGGCAGAGCGTGCCCAGGACCAGCGGCCTGGTGGGCGGCAGGAGGAGCCCAGGTGCCGGCTTCCACGGCCAGCGTCCGCCTCTGTGTGACTCTGAGCCAATGGCTTCACGTCTCTGAGCTCTGGGGGGGCAGCTGCGAAGACCGGGGAGAAGGGCATCAATGACCCTGCAGGGGCTTGGCTCCTGACCCGGGATAAGTAAATGGCAGCCACCTGCTTTGGTCCAACCTCAGGAACAGATGGGGGCAGCGAGGACACCTGCAAGGGCCCACGCTCCCTCACCAGAAGCCACCGCCAGCCCCTCTTGAGGACCGCAGTCCCCTCTGGCCCCAGCTGCATCTTGCCTCTGGGTCTCTCTGCTTAACTGCCCGGCCAAGGACGCTGGCAGCCTGAGATGACCCCAGGACAAGTCACGGCGGGCACCCAGGGATGCAGACCACCCGACGCTGTTCCATGACTACAGGGACCTGGGGTGGAGCCTGCAGCCCTCTCTGGCCCCAGGAAGACAGGGAGCACTTTCTCACCAGGTGGGAGCACCCGTGGCACCTGGGTGCAGCTGCGGTTGGGAGATGGTCCACAGGACTCTTCTTTGGAGGCTCTTTGGAGGCCCTGGGAGGAAACCTGGTGGAGGCTGAGAGAGAGGAGAGCGTGTGGGGCGCCTGCGGCTCATCTGGCATTTACGCCCCGCACAGCCTTGAATGCCGGGGGCCAGGGGGCACAGCAGGGAGGAAAATGTGGGGAAATGGGAGTGTGATTAGTCACAGCTGCACTAATGAGCGCCAGGTGAGGCTGGGCGCCCGCTCCCGGCCCAGCCTGTCACCCCGCACGGGGCAAGCAAACCGCGGGGTGTTTGTGGTGGGCGCCCCTCCCCTGGGCCAGCTGAGCAGGGAGGGGCAGCAGGTGAGGGGACAGAGCCAGGGCGGCTCCTCCCAGCTCCCTGTGCAGTCCATGGGACATCTGGCCACGTGGAGTGCCAGCAGGGGCCCGTGGGATGCGCCACAGTGACCTTGGACAAGTCGTGTAACAGGGAGGCTGGCCAAACATGCAGAGGCCACAGGTCTGGGATTGAACGCCAGGTTCTGCCTCTCCACTCTGTGGTCCTGGGAAAGTTACCAGCCCTCTCTGTGTAAAAACATGAAACTAGGAGAAGTGCTGACCCATAGGATTCGTAAGAGGTAGAGGGAGTGACAGACACGAAGGGCCCCAGCCCAGGGCTAAGGCATCGCAGGAACACCTGGGGGGCCACAGGAGGCTCGTGGATGGATTGAATGAGCACTTCCGGCTCCCCAGGAAAGCCCGCCCTGCAGACATGCGGGACCAGCCCCTCAGAGCAGCTCTCCGGGAAGGTCTGCAGGGCCATCTGAGGCCAGCAGCTGGCACTCAGGTCTGGCCTAGGGTCCAGTTCCAGGGTGGGGAAGGAGGGCACTGGTCAGGCTGCAGCAGGTCCAGGGGACTGAGCTCCTTGTCCTCTGCTCTGCTGGAGACTGCACTGGGCCAGGGTGGCCCCTCCATGGTGACCCTGCTCTCCTTCCTCCCTCGTGGTCAGGCGGGGTTTCCACACGGTCAGCCCAGGGACTGACCACAAACTGTTCTGACCCAGTTAAGTACGGGGCCGGGGTTGGGCTCACCTTTCACTCCGATCCTGTGCCCACTGAGCCCTTTCTCTGCCCTAGGTTGGGGGCTTGAGTGTCTTGGGACATCAGAAGGGACTGTCCCCAAGAATACTGACATTGCCTCGCCAGCTGGTTGGTCAGTGAGCAAACCCTGCTGACGCAGAAAGACCTCATGGACACCAACCCAGCCGTGTCCCCCTTGGCTCACAGAGATGTCCCTCTGCAGCACGAGCCCATTGCTCTGGGCATCTGCAGAGCCAGGGCCCTGGGCAGTGGAGCCTTCCTGACCTCCGTCCACCCAGTGGCCACACAGCCCCTCCCCGCCCCTCCCTGCCCCTGCCCCACCCGTTCCCTCCTTCCCTGGGTCGGGTTTTAGAAACTCAAAGCCAAGAATTCATTCCTTTTCTCTCCTCGCTTCTGCCAGGTCATCCCTCCCCTGAGCAATGCCCACGAAGGTCCGGCCACCCAAAGGGTAGGGCCCAGGGGTGAAGGACACTGCAGACACCAAACTCCTCAGGTAACAGTTCAGAGCGTCACAGGAGACCACCAGTCCTGGGGGGGTCCCACGCACAACCCCCGTGGGCAGGCAGCCATGAGGGGAGCGTCCCCTTGAAGGACGCCTGACCCGTGGACACTCGCCCCCGTGGCAGTGGTGGTTAGGGAGGGGCACTGCCTGTCTGCAGCCAGCTGCTGCCCACAGAGGCTGGAGATGGCAGCTGGTCACATTCCCAGCCTCCTTTGCAGCTGGAGATGGTCATGTGATGCCTTCTGGACAATAGGACCTGAGAAGAAGTTAGCGGATTAAAAAAAAAAAAATAGGAGATCTTCTGTCACAAAGGACATGTCCATGAGGATCCAAGCTGGGGAGGGTGAGTTCAGTTACTTGCCACCAAAAGCCGCCCAACTTGCACGGAGAAAATACAGAATCCTTTGGGGTCCATGCTAATTATTGGGGTTCTTTTAGCTGAGGAGCCATAGGAACCCAACCAAACCTCGTTCAGCCAAACAGGGCAGACGTGGCGCCTTTACACCCAGCAGAAAAAATCCCAGGCCTCAGCAGAGTCGGAACCAGGTTCCCACCACTTCAGGCATCTTCTCTCCGACCTTCATACTGACTCACGGTTCTGGTCTTTTTCATCACAAAAATCCTGATTGTCTGAAGCTGATTCGCTCTTCAACCCCACCATGCCTTGAGAAAAAAAAGAATAGATTTCTTAGCTTTAAAATCAGACCCTATTGCAGCGGGGCTTCTCAGTGAATTCACACGGTGGATGGTTTCTGTGCCTGCGAGACCTCCAAGACCTGGAAAGATATCTCCTCTTTGGTTGTCGCCGTCTGGTTTGGTTTGGTTTGTTTTCTGGCCCTGGGGTGGAACCCCGGGCCTGGGCTCTACCACTGAGGGACACCCCGCCCCATTTCCATGTCACATCCTGGGTGCGCTGAGTGTGCCTGGTGATGGGGACCTTCTCATGGTGACACAGAGACAGAGGCCCCATCCCTTGGGGAACTGCGTCTGCAGATGAGCAGAAAGCGTCTCTCCACAGAGCCCTGCTGCTTCCCTAAAACAGCTTTAGGTTTCAAATCTCTGTCCAATGCCAGATGCCAACGCAGGAGGTCTCAACGTCCCCGAACCCCATGAACCTAGCCATATCTTTAGAGTGCCGGGTCAGTGGTGGGAAGTCATTTATGGAAATTTTAAGCCTGCTTTTTGTTGAAAAGCAAAAGATTGATTTTTTAGAAATGAAAATTTGGTAAGAATAGCACAATGTAAAGTGAGAGAGAAGACAAATCGTTCCAAGTGACATCCAATGTCACTCGGGTGTGGCTCGGGGACCTCCGTGTTTTAAGAGCTTCCTTGGTGACGCTGGGGCAGGAGGAGCCTCTACACAGGGTGTGTCACTTGAGGACAGGGCTCGCATCTTATGCTCCATTGAGTCCCTGTCCCCAACACATGGGACTGGTATCAGTGTCCCCTGAATCAATGACTGAACAGGAAGACAGATGGAAATGCAGGTCTTCTCTGTAGATCTCTGGACCAGTAAAGTTGGCCTCCCTTTGGGAATGGCCCCTGCAGCTGGGGTGGGGACATGGAGGTGGGGCCGACTGGCCAGGACCTGCGGGGACCAGGGCCCTGGTGCTGATCTGAAGGCAGGCTGAGCCCAGACAAAGCGCTTCTGGGAACCACCCTGCCCCGGAGGCTCGCTGTGCAGCCAGGGAGAGGCCGCGTCTGTTTACTTGACCCGCCTGCCACGCTCATTGATTTCTCTGGAGCAGTTCATTCATAAAAGGTAAATCAAGCCCCCCTCCTGGGGATGCCAGGGCCTTTTAACTACCTCCCAGAGGGGCAGCTTCTGAAAATGAGCCGCTGATGAGCCAGAAATGGAACCCGCCAGCCCCTGTCTAACCCTGCAGGCCCAGGGCTGCTGAGCAGCCAGGCAAAAGATGCTGTCTTGTGACTTGGGGACACTGGTGTGGCCTGGAGGGCTGGGCACGGCAGCAGGAAGGGCAGACCTGGAACTGCCCCAGCTGCTTCCCACCCAGGAGCACCTTGGCAGTTAAGGTCAGGGCTTTGCTCCCACCCTCCACTATGGTCAGCACAGGAGATGAGGTGGAGGCAGAATGGACGGAGGGAGTTTCTTGAACAGAGTCACAGTTTTCTTCCCATTTGGTCCCAACAACTTCAGCTCTGGCCCCACATCAGCTGCTCATCAACATGAGGCCCGTTTGGATCAACCCTGTAAGTTTACCATTGAGGAAACAGAGGCCCAGAGAGGGGTCGTGACCTGCCTGAGGTCACACAGCCAAGGGCCTTCCACAGGGAGGTCACAGACAGACACGCCTCCAACTTCACCTCACTCAGAACTTGCCACCAGCAGGGGCCGGCGTCGGGGACCTGCCATCGTATTTTATTCTGTTATAAAATGACGTTCGACTATTTTCATCCTTGTGCTTCCCCCCCATCTCCACATTCTATTTTAGGAATCGCTGCTCCCTTTGATCTCACCAGATGACAAGATGCTCCTCAGATGGGCTTGGGAGCCACCGCTCTGGGGGATGGCGCGTCCCCTGCTCTCGTTCCTCGCTTTCTTTCTTAGCCTTTTCTGTCTCCTTCACATCCTTCTTCTCTCCCTTTCCTTCTTCCCTTTTCCCCAAGGAGCCACCAGAGACAGGCCCTGGCGTGAAGCCACGGGAGTTCTGCTCCTGCGTGGCCTCCAACGCGCCGGGGTCTGGACTCAGCTCGTCCGTCTGTCCCTGAGAACCTGGGCTTCCTGTTGGAAATGGCTTTCAGCGCAGAAAGCCTGCTCCACGCGCTGGTGTCTGCGGACTCCCCACTTTCTGATCTGCAGACCCAGAGGCTGGGGTGCACCTGCAGGAAGCCAGACCCGGGGGGCAGCCCGAGTCCATGCTCCCTGGGAAGCCACCTCCCCGTCCACTCAGGGCTTCACTGTGATGAATCACCACCATCCCCTCGGGTGACAGGGCACCTCTGTGCTCTCCCATTCAGGATGACGGGCCATCTCACTTTGTCCTCGGTTGATTGTGAGTGACACGGCTGTCACTATTGATTCAGCATTATTGAGAGAGAAGCTTCTTATTTCCTCTTAGGGACTTTGCTGGCAATTAAGATAGGGGACTTGGTAATGGTCTAAACCTTTTATACTCCATTATTCTTCTGAAAAAAAATTAAAGTTATCTTAAAATTATTAAATAAATATTGAAGAATTAAATAGTCATAAAAGATCTTGAGGGAAGGCAACTCATGAACATAACCTGATACCTGCGTTGAAACACTCAAGCAACTCTGCTCATTCTAACCCTGGTTTTATGTGCAGATTTGTCAAAACACTTCTAATTTCCCCTTGAGTAGGTTTTAAGAACAAAGTATTCCCAGTGAGCATTCCCAGTGAGAATCGATATTCTAGGGCCTTAGGAAGCGGGTATTTAAAAGCCCTGTCTTTAGTCTCTAAGAAAGAGATGTGATTGCCTGCTTTTGACGAATCACAAAACAAATATCATTGGTCTTGAGAAAATGGTCACGTGGCTATAAGATGTATTAGCTTCTTACAGAGGCTGTAACAAATTACCACAAACTTAGTGGCATACGTTTCTTATCTTACAATTCTGGAGGTCAGAGGTTTCAGTGGGCTAAAATCAAGGTGTCAACAGATCTGTGATCCTCCTGGAGTCTGGGAAGCAACCTGTTCCTTGTCTCATCCAGCTCCTAGAGGCCACCCACATTCCTTGGCTCAGGGCCCTGAGCCTCCACTTCCACCGACTCCTCTCCTTGACCAATTGTGACCAACAATGCTGGGACGACATTGGGTCCACCTGGATAATCCAGGATGATTTCCCACCCAAAGGTCCTTGTCTTGATAATATCTGCAAAATCCTTTTTCGCCAGGTGAGGTGACCTTTTCCTGGACTACAGGGACTAGATCATGGAAACCTCTGGGCGGCCTTCATCCTGCTTCCGCAGGTTGACCTCAGGAAAACCAGTGTGATGGAGGATGGGTTTTGGAGGCCCCAGGCAAACCAATCCAACCCCCAGAGAAGGTGAGACTGGCCCTCGGACCCTCCCTGGCCTCCCTCAGCCCCCACCAGGGTTTTCTTGCAACCTGGCCACGGCCCAGCCATGGAAACAATTAAGTACCAAGTCCAGTCTGGGCCCCATGGAAGCTCACACTTAGCCACACTCGGGAATCCTGTGTCCACACCCACCCCACGTCCACACCCTAGGCATCACTTCAACCGCTGTGATGGTTTGGACTTGGGGGTCACGCTGACTGGTCCACGTTCTGGCATTAGGGCTCACGCCCTGGTGACTGGACACATGCTTGACCTCTGTTTGCTTTGGCTCCTTCCTGTAGACAACGTGGCAGGGGCCACCAGCAGCCTCAGAAGGTACTGTGAGGACAGAAAGTACCCGTCACAGCCACGCGGGTGCCAGTCACCCCCCAGCACTCGGCAAATGGAAACCAACCGCTGTCATCATGACTCCAAAGGGCCCCTGCCTCTGAGCACTTCACCCCAGAGAGAGAACCCGCAGGGTCCTGCAGGGACATGCGACTCGTTAACAAGGTGGAGAGTCCCTCGGTCAGCAGAGGGGGGAAGACCACGTGCCTGTGGGGGCTTAAAGGTGCCCTGAGGTGCCAGGGGCTTCGGTCCTCTGTGAGGGAGGGACCTGGGCATCAGGGACAGGGAGACAACCCCCCCAGGTGATGGGCACAGAAGACGTGGACCGTGCCAAGCCAGGCCACCCAGGACTTGCTGGCCCTGCTCCCTGGTGGAGGAGGGGAAGCGCAGGGAGACGGCCAGATCCTGCGTTGCTCTGTATTTACCCACCGGGCCTCCAGAGAAAGCCATGCAGGAAAGCCGGGGGCCAAGGACCCCCACATGGGGATCGGCTGGCAGGACTCAGGGCCAGGGACCACTGAGCACCTAGCTGGCCAGCGCCTGTCCCTGTCCATCCCCATGGAACCGTGGAGAATGCGTTTGGAGGCCCCAGCCCAACCAGACCAACCCCCAGAGGAGGCAACACTGGCCTCGGACCCTCCCCAGCCACCTCAGCAAAGGCCAAGAAGGAATGGCCCTGAAGGAAAGGGACACCATTCCCTCCCCCAACCCCACGCCTGCTCTGTCCCTCTGAATGTGGACAGTCCAGAGCTTGGGTCCCTGCACCACCACCCTCCAGCTCCTGAACAGGAAAATAAAGGCAAAGCCCAGCACATAATAAATGTTCACTAAACACCAGGGATTGCGACCGTCAAACAGCTGCTCTCCCCCACACTCTTCTCTGCCGCCTCCTGCTGTCGCCGGCCAGCTCATGGCCAAGGGGGCTGCCCGGCCAGAGAGCCCGCCTCTTGCCTGGCTGCCAGAGGAGCCTTGAGTGTTGAAACCCTTCCATTCCACAAGGCCAGAAACTTGATTATGTTATTAATTAAAGCAAGATGCTGGGCCTGGAAGGTTTATTTTCCTTTCCGTATCTGTGGCTGTAAATGCCACTCAGGGAGCTCAAAGGCCCACGTCAGCCCAAATCAGGCTCCTGAACAGAGGTTTTGTTCCCAGGCCGGCCTCCTGCGCCCCTCCTGCCCAGCACCAGGGAGGAGGCCTGGGCTGCGCGCGTGCCCCCCTGACTTCCCTGCTCCCTCCGCACGAGGCGGGAGGGGGGGGGAGCATACCTGGGCACAGCGGGCTGGAGAGGGAATTTTCCAAGAAATTTGTTTTAAGTTTCTGCCTCATCATTAGCGGACTTTGGTGGTGCTATTTTTAGCTGCACCCAGGAGCCAGGCCCACATCCCGCCCCCCCATCTCCTGCTGCCCCAACCTCTGTTTATACAAAGCACATGCTGAAACCATTATTTAAAACCTCCAGACCCATAATTGCTCAGGTAGGTGAAGAATGTGGCCTTGATGGATGGCGTCCACACAGCCACTGTGGCTTATTCATGTTCCTCTCCCCCTGCCCGCCCCTGGGAGGCCCCCAAGGATCCAGTCCCTTAGAGTAAGAGGAGGCGTGGGCGATAATGTGGGAGGGAACTCACGGAGGGCACCGATGGGAGCCACCCAGAGGCCCGCGGGTGCCAGCGCCCTGCTGGGATTCAAACTCGACCCCAGGGTTCCCTGCTTCTGCTGTGGCGCCAGCCACCCTTCCCTGCTGTGAAAATTGTTCCCAACTTGGCCTGTCTGGGTTCCAACCCCAGGATGCCAGCTGCTAGTGGTCCACTTGGAGGAGTTGCCAACCCCCTCGGAACCTCGGTGTCCTGTGGAAGCTCTGGAGACACCCACCTGATGAGACGGCAAGGACCGAGTAAGGCCTGGGAGAAACGCAGACCCGAGTCTTGGTTCCATGGAGCCAAGCGATAGCCACGCCCAGGAGTTCACGCCCAGGAGTCCACGCCCAGGAGTCCACCCCCGTCCACGCCCACCCTGGCCGCGTGGAGTGTGTGTCTCACAGCTCTGCCCACCTGGAAGCATCCCCTCCACCCGTGAGCGCACAGCTACAGCCCATGTTTGGCCAGTGCTGCGCTCCTGCCGGCTTCCACGCCCACAGATTCAACCAGCCTCAGGCTGAAAATGTTCCCCCCAAAAGCTACATCTGCACTGAAAATGTCCAGGCTTTTTTCCTGTCGTTGACCCCTAAGCAATACAGAATAACAACTTCTTACACAGCAGGGACATTGGCCAAGTGTACCTTTCCCAGATGTGCAGCAGAGGACCGGGCAGGGACTTCAGTGCGCCTCCCGTGAGACTTCTCTGGCCCCAACTCCATTCCTCACCCGACTTCCAGAAACCCCTGCTGGACGGGAGACCTACACTGGGGTTCCAGGTCCCTGGCATCCGTGTCACTTAGACCTCTTATCTAACAGCGCTCAGAAAGCCCAGGTCCCCCTCTCCTAGGTACAGAGTCACCCTGCAAATGACCACAGGTTTCCTTGGAGAAGACTCAGATGACCCTCCTCGGGGGTCCTGGGAAGTCCCACGAGAGCTCTTTCCGTGGTCCCCTCCAACCCGTGGAGACGGCCATCACCAAGCTTCCTGATGCTGGTGCGGCCCTCCCCAGCTCAGCTCTGACTGCCTTCGTGGGGCTCCTCTGGGTTCTTGTCAAAGTTTGGATGTGAAATGTCCCCAGAAGGCTCATGGGTTGAAGGCTTGGTCCCTGACCTATCCATGTTGAGAGGTGGGATTCGGGGGAGGTGATTGGATCCTGGGGCTCCAACCTCACCAGTGGATTAATCCACTGAGGATTCATACCTGAATGGACTATTAAGAAGAGATGGAGAATGCAGGAGTGGACTCCAGTTGAAGGGAGTAGGTCCTTGGGGGCATGCCCTTGGGGACTATAAGGATCTTTGCTCTGCCATGTCCTTGCACCATGATGTACCACCAACCGAGAAACAACAGCCCTGGCTGACAATGTGGTGAAATCTCTGAAATCACAAGCCAAAATAAATCTTTCCTCCTTTAAGTTGTTTTCCCTCAGGTGTTTTGTCACAGTACCTGAAAACTGACTGACACAGCCCTCTTGGGAAGCATGATCAGCTGGTGGGTTCTCGGGTTCCAGTTGCTAAACCTATGATAACACTACCTCTCCCCTGAGGAAGTTCTGACATACACATCCCACTTATTTTAGTTCATCAAATCCAAGCTTCAAGGAGCCACCGCTTTCCTCTCTCTCTCTCTCCCTTGTCCACTGAGAAAGTCGGTGCCATCCGTCTGTTTTCCCGCTCATCTGGTACTCACGATGGTGCTCTTGAGCTGTAAAGCAATGAATTACTTTAAAAACCCCTTCTCAGAGATAGCCTCTGGTCCCTGGCAGGGCTGTGCACACCAGGAGGAGAGAAAGTTGTCTGCCTCATGGAACTGCATGACTCCACCCCACTCCACCCCAGCCTCAGCTGATTGGTTGGAAATGCACACCTAACCCAAGGTGATCCAATCAGATTCTCTGTCCTGGGCATCTGAAGCAACTCGGAGCCTCTGGGGCTAGGATGCTGGAACACAGAGCACTTTGTCTGGTCCTCTCCCTGCATCCCTGGTGCCCAGACAGTGTGCCAGGCCATAACAGATTCTCAATAAACCTTGGAAGAAATATTCTTGGAGCTTGACAATAAGTTACTTAACAGGCTTCTGGACCTGGGATATCCTGGTCCCTTCCTTTCTTTTCTAAAACTCTCTTCTTTTGAGTCTACTAGGGACCTTGGTGCCCATTTAAATCATCCTCTTTTTTTTTTTTTTTTTTTTTCACTTTTTCAATTCTATTGGCCAGGAACAGTGGCTCGCGCCTGTAATCCCAGCAACAGGGGAGCCTGAGGCAGGAGGATCACAAATTTGAGGCCAGCCTTGTCAATTTAGCAAGGTCTTAAGCAACTCAGCAAGACCCAGTCTCAAAATAGAGAATGTTAAAAAGGACTGGGATTGTAGCTCAGTGGTAAAGCGCCCCAGCTTCAATCCCCAGGATTAAAAAAAAAAAAATTCTATTCTATTGCTTGCAGCCAAAAAAAAAATTGGTTTTGTTTTTGTTTTGGGGATTTTTGTTTGTTTGATTGATTGATTGGTTTTTAGGGAGCACAATGGTAACATTCCCGTCATTGGGGACAGCCAGTGATGCATTCCTCATGTCACTCAAACGCTCATCAGCCCTCAACGCCGCTGACCTCCCAGTCCTTCTGGAAACTTCCCTGGGGGCACCCAGGCCACTAGCCACCCTTGGGCTTGCCCCCTCCTCTAGCGGCTCCTTCTCGCCCGCTGGAGCTCAGGAGCCAAGTGCCTGGGTCACGCCCCGCTCTGCTGGAAGGCGTCGAAGCCCCGACCCCAGCGCAGGCGAATGCAGGACGGAGATGAGGAGACGTCTGGGCTGGGTCCTAATCCCGTGGGACAAAGGCCGGGGTTGAGGAAGGCGGGGGGCCCGGGGGACAGCACCAGGGGAGAGGAGAGGGGAGAGCCGGTGCCCCAGCAGGCCGAGGAGCAGATGGCCAGCAAGCACCAGAGGCGGGAGGCCTGGACACTGTCCTCACAGCCCAGGAGGGACCCCTGCTGCTGACCCCCAGCTGAGGCTCCTGTCCAGCACCCTGAGACGGCGATCGCTGTGACCAAGCCAGTCCGCGGCCTCTCCCCGTCCCATTTCCCACACCCCCGCCGCCTGTAAACTGTGATGAATCCGACCAGGCTTCAGATCCTCCAGCGGCTTTCCGCACCCTGAGCCCTGGACCCCGGATTTCTAACAGATCTGACCCTCCCCAGCCTCCTCGAGCTCATCTCGTAGCCCCTGGGGCTCCTTCACTCCCCCCAGACCCACCTGTCCTTTTTCCCCCCTGTTCCTTGGACGCTTCAAGGGCCTTCCTGCTGCAGGGTCCTGGCTGTGCCTTCCTCCACCCGGGGTGTCTTCCATGTGCCACTCCTTGTGGTGGCCTCCTCATCCCTCCAGTTAAGCGCCCCTCAGAGGCCCTGCCAGACCCCAGAGTCTTTCTCTCATCTCGCAGCCCTTGATTGCTGTCTGGGTGAATTTGATTGATCGTTCAGGTCACTCATCTACCCCCGAAACACACACCCCCAACACACACTCCCAACACACACATCCAACACACACCCAACACACACCCCCAATACCCCCCAACACACCCCAACACACCCCCAACACATACCCCAATGCCCCCAACACACCCCAACACACACCCTCAACACACACCCCCAACACACACATCCAACACACACCCAACACACCCCCAACACACACCCCAACACACCCCCAACACACACCCCAACATACCCCCAACACACACACCCCAACACACACCCAACACACACCCCCAACACACACCCCCAACACACACATCCAACACACACCCCCAACACACTCCCAACACACACATCCAACACACACTCCCAACACACACATCCAACACACACCCCCAACACACACCCCCAACACACCCCAACACACCCCCAACACACACACCCCAACACACATCCAACACACACCCCCAACACACACCCCCAACACACACATCCAACACACACCCCCAACACACTCCCAACACACACATCCAACACACACTCCCAACACACACATCCAACACACACCCCCAACACACACCCCCAACACACCCCAACACACCCCCAACACATACCCCCAATACCCCCCAACACACACCCCCAACACACACCCCCAACACACCCCCAACACACACCCCCAACACACACCCCCAACACACACCCTCAACACACCCCCAACACAC
This sequence comes from Callospermophilus lateralis, assembly GCF_048772815.1. Classification (NCBI taxonomy): domain Eukaryota; kingdom Metazoa; phylum Chordata; class Mammalia; order Rodentia; family Sciuridae; genus Callospermophilus; species Callospermophilus lateralis. The sequence continues at coordinate 126,640,572 of NC_135311.1, read as the reverse complement.
CCCCAACACACACCCCCAACACACACCCCCAACACACCCCCAACACACACCCCCAATACCCCCCAACACACCCCAACACACCCCCAACACATACCCCAATGCCCCCAACACACCCCAACACACCCCAACACACACCCCCAACACACACCCAACACACACCCAACACACACCCTCAACACACACCTCCAACACACACCCTCAACACACACCCCCAACACACACCCAACACACCCCCAACACACACCCCCAATACCCCCCAACACACCCCAACACACCCCCAACACATACCCCAATGCCCCCAACACACCCCAACACACACACCCAACACACATCCCCCAACACACCCCCCAACACACACCCCAACACACCCCAACACACACCCCAACACACACCCAACACACCCCCAACACACACCCCCAATACCCCCCAACACACACCCCAACACACACCTCCAACACACACCCTCAACACACACCCCCAACACACACCCAACACACCCCCAACACACACCCCCAATACCCCCCAACACACCCCAACACACCCCCAACACATACCCCAATGCCCCCAACACACCCCAACACACACACCCAACACACATCCCCCAACACACCCCCCAACACACACCCCAACACACCCCAACACACACCCCAACACACACCCAACACACCCCCAACACACACCCCCAATACCCCCCAACACACCCCAACACACCCCCAACACACACCCCCCAACACACACCCAACACACACCCCAACATACCCCCAACACACACAGCCCAACACACACCCAACACACCCCCAACACATACCCCCAATACCCCCCAACACACCCCAACACACCCCCAACACATACCCCAATGCCCCCAACACACCCCAACACACCCCAACACACACCCCCAACACACACCCAATACACCCCAACACACCCCAACACACCCCAACACACCCCAACACACACCCCCAACACACACCCAACACACCCCAACACACCCCCAACACACACCCCCAACACACACCCAACACACCCCCAACACATACCCCCAATACCCCCCAACACACCCCAACACACCCCCAACACACACCCCCAATACCCCCCAACACACCCCAACACACCCCCAACACATACCCCAATGCCCCCAACACACCCCAACACACCCCAACACACCCCCAACACACACCCAACACACACCCAACACACCCCAACACACACCCAACACACCCCAACACACCCCAACACACACCCCCAACACACACCCAACACACCCCAACACACCCCAACACACACCCCCAACACACACCCAACACACCCCCAACACATACCCCCAATACCCCCCAACACACCCCAACACACCCCCAACACACACCCCCAATACCCCCCAACACACCCCAACACACCCCCAACACACACCCCCAACACACACCCCCAACACACCCCAACACACCCCCAACACACACCCCCAACACACCCCCAACACACACCCTCAACACACCCCCAACACATACCCCCCAACACACCCCAACACACCCCCAACACACACCCTCAACACACCCCCAACACACACCCCCAACACACCCCAACACACCCCCAACACACACCCCCAACACACACCCCCAACACACCCCAACACACCCCAACACACACCCCCAACACACACCCAACACACACCCAACACACCCCAACACACACCCAACACACCCCAACACACCCCAACACACACCCCCAACACACACCCAACACACCCCAACACACCCCAACACACACCCCCAACACACACCCAACAGACCCCCAACACATACCCCCAATACCCCCCAACACACCCCAACACACCCCCAACACACACCCCCAATACCCCCCAACACACCCCAACACACCCCCAACACACACCCCCAACACACCCCAACACACCCCCAACACACACCCCCAACACACACCCCCAACACACACCCTCAACACACCCCCAACACACCCCCAACACACATGAACATGAACTCCAGAAGGCAGGGGCTCTGTCCCTGTTGGTCCTTACTCCTCTTGGGCACGCAAATAAACACACACGGAGGGAGTGAATGAAAGCGCAGGGGTCTCTACCAGCAGAACCAGTCACCGCCTAATTCAGGGTCGGACCCCCACCCCACCCTGATGGTCCAGACCCCAGGACACTCGTGAGAAGCGGTGCTCCTGAGGAGGTGCGCCCTGACTTTCGTGCATCTCAGTCTCCAACGTGGCAAATGAGGGCACTGATTTAAAAACTGACTCTTCCCTCCCCAAATCCCCGAGTCCCATCCCGTCTGCACCAAGGGTCCTTGACCAGCCCTGGCAGAGGGCCAGGGAGGCCTCGGGGTCCAGTAGAACAGACCCGCGTGCAGGAGCCTTGGTGGGGAAGCCGACATGGGGCAGGTCAGGGCCAGAAGGCCTCGGGGCATCGCCAGCAGCAGCCGCAAACACTACAGAAGACGGAAGCTCTCTGAGGTCGGCACCGTGAGCTGTCCCCAGGGCACCTCGCGTCAGGTGCTCCGGCTTCTTCGCCTTAGAACCCCTTTCCATTCTGACAGATGGTGAAAGACCCCAGAAGACCCCTGTTCACACTGCATGTATCCAAAGGTCAGTGGTGCCCCCTGGGATGGCGTGGCCACGTCTGGAGACAGCTGTCACGGCTCTCTGGGATCAGTGACACCTGCATCCAAGGGTAGAGAAGAGAGATGCTGCCGAAGTCCTCCAAGGCACATGATGCCCCCCAACAAAGATCTACGCCTCAAATGTCAATAGTGCCAAGGTGGAGAAACCTTGCTCTAGAAAATCGCTATGCTAGAAAAAAAATCTGAGAACAAGCTTAAATATTTATTAACATATTAAAAAATAATGATAAACTTGGCACAATGGCCCATGCCTGTAATCCCAGCAACTTGGGAGACAAGACCCTGTCTCCAAATAAAACTTTTAAAAAATGGAAATTGTGGCTCAGCAGTAGAGCGCTTGCCTAGCACATGCGCGACCCTGGGTTCAATCCTCAGCACCACATAAAAATAAAAAAACAAAATAAAGGTGTTGTGTACAACTAGAAAATAAATATTAAAAAAATGGAAATTAGCTCAATGGTAAAGCATCTCTGGGTTCAGTCACTAGTAAAAAAATAATTATTGTTATAATGAATTCTTTATATATTAATATGAATGACTTTTTAAAAAACTAAAACATCTATAAAAAGAGTGCATTGCTTCATTCTGCAAGTCTCTTTAAAGTCTAGCTGAATAGAAGTCAGGACAATTTCCATATCTACTTCTGCAGTCAGTATGTTTCAATAGGTCATTTTGGTTGAAATATATAAAGAAAATCCAGCTTTCACAATATGTATTTGGAAAGCGGGGCGGGGCGGGGGGCCTTACATTAGCCTTACATTCCAGAGGCTCCGTCTGTGGTCAGCGGCTCCACTGCTCTGGGCCCCAGGGGAGGCAGAACGTCCTGGCAGAGGGTGAGGCAGAGGACAGCTCACCACCTCCTGGCAGCTGGAGGCAGGGGGAGGGCTGGAGGTACCAGGACAAAACCCTGAAGCCGTGCCCCCATGACCTATGTCCCCCAACCACAGCCCAGGTGCCTGCAGTGACCACCCAGGTGTCCGTTCAAATTATTCCTCCATCAAATGAATTAATCCACCATCAGGTTCCACAGGTCCTCGTCTAATCTTTTTGCCTCTGAACATTGTCTCCCGAGTGTTTGAGGGACACCTCAGATTCCAATCATAACGGCTATGAAGAAGTCAGCCGTCCTGGCACCACGGGGAGCCAGCGCTGGACCAGGGTAGGCATCAGCAGTTTTACCCACCGCTGCCTTTGCAATATCAGCGCAAATGTCACCAAAGTGACGCGGTAAATCACCTCTTAGCGCTATATCACTGAAGTACCTTTGACTTCGTAGATCTCCCGCAAGGGTCTTGGAGACCCCATGGGGGTCACAGGCCAGTCCACACCCAACAGTGGAAGAGCTGCACCGTCTTTGTTGAGTGAAGGATCAGATGAATGAATGAAGCAAAGGAGAAGAGACAGGGCAGCCCTATTTCAGCCGGGCTGTTTGAATCACCTGAGCGCCCCGGGTAGCAGCTGGACAGAACTTTGTAGACAGCTCTGTTCAGGGCTCTGGTCTGGCCCAGGCCCCACAGGCCGTTGGGCACGTGAGCTGGTGTGGACTGCGCCTTCGGAGGTGCCCGGGAGACGTGAGCACACCCCAGGGAACCCCAGCTCGAGGATCCCCGGGGCCCCCTGTGACATTGTTAGAACCAAAGGAAGGGAGAACAGATTGTCTGGGTCTTCACCTCCTTCACCATCCAGGACTGATGGACCACTTTAAGTACCTCAATCCTTTCTTTGAAAAGTTGGCAAAACTAAGAATCAAGGGAGAAGGAAGACCAGCTCTATCAGATGTTCTCGTACCAACCTAAACACAGAAAACCTAGATTTTCACTCCACATTTTCCTGGGTTTGAAGGTGTACATACCTGAAATGGGCACCATTCCCCAAACACCTCAAAATGTTCATTGATTGTCCTGCAAGAGCTAAAACACAGGCATCTTATAAATGATGATTTCGGAATCCAAACACCTCTCTGCTCATCATCTCTGATTTCTTCTTGCAGTTGCACATTCAAAACTCAGTACTTGGAGACACTTTTGAGGCCTTTATTGCTCATGATCTTTTTGAAGACAGGACCGTCATCTTCTCTGCCTCACAATTGCAAAAGAATTGTATTTTTAGATTTATAAATACCACTTAGAATGAGGGAGCCCATGATGCCTTCTTTTTAATGTTTCTTTTTTTGTGGTAGTTGGACACTATACCTTTATTTTACTTATTTTTATGTGGTGCTGAGGATCAAACCCAGGGCCTCGCACGTGACAGGCGAGCACTCCACCGCTGAGCCCCAGCCCCGCCCCTCAGGATGTCTAAATTTCTTCATCAGCTACTTTCTTCCCATCACCTACACTCAGCACCTGTCTTTGCGTAAGCCCACCTGTGAAGTTCGGTGAATTTTGATGCACAAGAAATGCAAAAGATGAGAGACCCATGACACATCCTTCAGGAAGACAGGACACCCAGGTTCTCACCCCCAAATCCTGCATGATGAAGCCCTTCCTGTAGAAGGGCCACTTGGACGAGAACACCACTCTCCCTTTTTCCCCCTAGAAATTCCTTATTTACTCATTGATTCTTGAGTCGGACAAGAGTCACCTAGGACCTGTCATCTGAAGACTCGTGGTCTGAGATTTCCCTGCCGGGATCAGTCCGCCACCCCGATCAACGGGCCAAAAGTGCTGCGCCATCTCTACGTTTCTCCCCTGAGTCCTTCAATGATTACGAACCCCCTCCTTCTGCCAATTTTCTTCTCTATATCATTATGGAGGGAAAAGGAAGAAAATCCCGATTCCTTGATTGTGCTTGATGAAAGCAAAACAGACCCCAAGACGGTTCTGCCGTCTCCTTCGTCTACCTTCTGACAGTCGGTGTTTGGAACGATGGACTGGCTTCCTATTGCTCTGTAAAAAATCATCGTCGTCATCATCGACACAAACTTGGTGACTTTAAACATCACAGGTGTCACAGTTGTGGAGGTCAGAGAGTGGCCCTCACTGGGTCAAATTCGGGCTGACGGCAGCAGCCTTCCTCCTGGGGACTCTAGGACAGAATCCTTCCCAGGCCTCTTCTGGCTTGGAGAGGCCACGCGAGCTCCTTGGCTGGCGGCCCCATGGCTCCATGTCAAAGCCAGCAGCAGCCGGCCACGTCTTCCTGTGCTGGTCACTCTGGCTCTCTGCTCTCGTGACTCACTCCTTCTGTGGATCCTTCAGGGACCCGGTGACTACCCTGGGTCACCTAGAGAACCTAGGACCGTCTCCCTCCCAAAGGTCCTTCAGGACATCTTCTCTTCAAAGCCACTTTCCCTCTGAGGGATGGGGGGGGGACATCTCTGGGAGTCCATTATCCTGCCCACCTCAGCAACCCAACCGGAAAACCACAGGATGAGAAAACAGTGACCGCTGGTGTCACTACTGCAAGGTCCTCCTAGGTGAGCCCTCCCCGTCTTGTTTTCCTTTAAGTCCTTTTAGCAGAGTTGGTGATAACGATGGAATCGTCCTGGGAAGAAAAAAGAGCCACTGGCTGAGAGGAGGGAAAAGGAGATCAACAATTCCATAACATACCTTAGATCCGTGAAAGTGCCCGGGGGCCACGTGGTGATTTCAAAATAAAGCAGCTTTTTTATTCTATTTCAAAAAGAACTAGCACAACTTCTCTTTGTTCTTTGGACGACCTCTAAGGAAAAAAGAGAAGCTATGAAACTCAATTCTTACAAACCTCCCTGCTCCAGCAAGAGACAAACCAGAACGAGGCCCAGAGGGTCCTGATTCTCTCCTGAGGGTCAGGCTACACTAAGCAAAAGCTCTGTCCACTCCCAAATAACATGAGTCTCATGGTCTCAGGCCAAGTCTTGAATTCTGAACCTGTGGCAAAACGCACTTAGGGACAGCGAGTAGGACAGAAGGAACTGTTAGAGTAAGGCCAGCTACCGCGAAGCAAGAAGACCCTGAAAATCCATTGACTCTAAGAACAAACTCAGCGCGTCTGTCCCTCATCCATATCCCAGGGAGAGTGTCCACAGCTGGTGGGTATCTCAGCTCCACAGGGGGATACAGGGGCCCAGGCTCCTTCCACTCTGCGGCTCTGCCATTCCTCGGGATCTCGTTGTCACCAGCCCTGTCCAGGTCTCAGCTGGTGGGAGTGGGTGGTCTCCTAGAGAAGACCCAGCCACTTTGTCAAGGCCTCGCCTCCACCACACCAGTCACATGACCCTCTCGAGCCCAAGGGAGGCTGGGACTTGTGGTCCAGCTCTGTGCCCATGAAAAGGAGAATTCATCCACAGGGCCAGCAGTGTCCGCCGCAGGAAGTGACTGAGTCAGACCTTGTTACAAAGCGACGTTTTTAGTGGCCTCAAGTTGAGAATCAGAGATGCCCACAGAAGCTTTTTCTGACTCAGTCTTAGGAATCGGACACTCCGAGGGGCCCCTGGGCCAGCAGGTGGCTCTGCTGTGGTTAATGAAGGTCAGAGAGTCAACGTCCAGGTCTACAGAGTCACTTCTACGACTAGATGCCGCGTGGGCATCCACCTGGGCCTGGGGAGGCTGCACCAGGGAGGCCCAGACGCCCCTCCCCAGGGCCCCCAGTGAGCTTTCCTACTTTGTTATTTTTACTCACACAACAGGAAGGGTAGCGTGGGGAATTCCTTTGCAACACCATTAAACCAACAGGCAAAAGTTCTACCCGTCCTTTGACTCAATCTGGTTTCCAAAACCAGCATAAATAAACCGTCTCTGAGCAAAGGCACTTCCAGAGGGTCCCTGCCACCCAGAGGCCTGCAGCTGGAGGCCAGAGGACCAGGCGAGCTGGATGGGGTGAACTGGAACCTCCACCCTCTGTGAACCCAGCACACGACCCTGGTCCCCCGGGTGGTCACACCCCAACAGGGTGTCCGGCCCCAGCCTGAGGCCGCAGGGTCTGCTCCAGCAGGTCACAGTGGGAGCCGCCTGATGGTCCAGCGAGCAGCAGGCCAAGGCATGCCCTCCGGGACCCAGAGCCCCTGCTGGCCGCTGAGCCACCCACGGCTCCTCCCACCTGTTCCCCTCCCTCCCTGGTCCCAGCCTCTTGCTCTTTGGGGAGGAGACAGATTCCTCTTCCAAACTTGAGGGTCTTTGACAGCCCCAGGTGGGACAGGGATGGAGGGCCAGGGCCGCCCTGCCCAGCACCCTGTGCCGACTGAGGAAGGCGGTTCTCAGGAGCCGAGGCCGAGAGTCTGCACGAAGGAGGAGGGGACCGAGGGCCCAGGGGCGCATCTCCCGATGGCCCCGGATGGCTCTTAGCCTCCATACAGGGACCCCACGTGCTCCCAAGTCCATGCTCATGGTCAGGGATCTATGTCCCAAGAGAGGCAGACAGGCAAGAACCAACCCACCCCGGGGCCACAGCGGTAATGCTGTCCCCGTGTCCCTGGGCTGCCAGCCTGGGCCTGGAGGCTTCCCGACAAGTCACACGGCCTTCGGGAATCAAAGACATTCTGCACGCGGGGCCCAGCCACCTCCCTGCCTGGCCACCTGGCGGAAGGCACTGCCGGCCTGAGCTACTGGACCTGACCCCAGCGGCCTGCCTCGCCCACGCCCTGCGTGTTCCACCCCCCGCTCCTGCTCCTATCGATCGCCGCTGACCGAGTGCGCCGCCGCTGGCCCAACTCAGCTTCATCAAAAATGCAGAGGTTGGTGCTTAACTCGTCTGCGCGCTACCCAGACGGTTTAAGTCGATGGCTGCTTGGCTCTGCAAGCCAAAGGCTGGCTGCTGGCTTCTCTGAAGTGACGCTCTGTCTGCAAGGCTCTGGGGACCCCAGCGTGGAGGGGCCGGTGACTGAGGAGGTTCGGAGGCTTCGTGAACCAAGGAAGAGCCACAGATTTAGAAATGAGTTCAACAGCGCGTCACCGTGCTGCCACCAAATGTTACAGATGAGGCACCCAACACGGTGGAGGAGCGTTTCTTCACCTGTGCACACAAGGTGCACTTATTAAGCACCTACTGCAAGCTACACACTAGATTACAGAGGTCACTAAGGCAAACTAAACTCTCATGGAGCTGAAATTCCATTTACAAAAGAAAATAAGAGTAAAATGGAAATAATAAGGGCTAGGAGTATAGTTCAGTGGTGAGGCACCCCCCCCCAAAAAAAAAAAAAAAAACGGGGAAATAATAGTAGTGAGAGTTGACAATGATTAAGCACTTGCTGTGTACTGGGTATTAATTTTTTCCTTTGTAGTGTTGGGAATCTGACCCAGGGCCGTGCTAGGCAAGTGCTCCTTACTGGGTCACACCCCAGGCTTGCTTATTTATTGATTGATTTATCCATTTATTTATTTGGTTTTAGGCAGGATCTCACTGTGTGGCCCAGGCTGGCTTTGAACCCCTGGGCTCGAGGGATCGCCCTGCCTCAGCCTCCCGAGCAGCTGGGACGGCGGGCGTGCTCAGCTGGCCTCCTGGGTACGTTGGAAGCAGGTCCCACAGAGAAAGCTTCTGTTCTCAAGGACATTCTGAAGACTGTGCAGCTGCTCATAGAAACAGACAGAAGGAGAAAGCCGTAAATAAAGGACGATTCCCAGGGAGCAGGTTCACGGAGAGCTTTTCTCTTATGTCCAATTCAACAAGGGAAAACTGGCCTGTGCTTATGTTCCAGCCTCAAAAAAACAGGCAAAGAGCCTCAGAATGCTCCTCTTTGCCGGCCCCGCCCGGGCCCTCCCGCTCCGTTCCTGCTCAGGTGTCCCTGCTCAGGTGTCCCTGCCTTGGCCTCCCGGAGGGCAGAAGTGTGGAGAGGCCGCCCGGGGCCTGTGCTCAGACCTGGGGCAGGGCAGAGGCATCTGAAGACAACACCTTGAGAAGGAACACTTTAAGGCAGTGTCCCCAGATGGCCATCGGGCATCACGCGCCTTCCTGCCAGGAGTACGGGTGACAGAACCCAGCCTCCCCACTGATGAAGCTCCAGCCTGTGCCAGCAATGGCGGCCGGAGCCCTGCCCAGGAAACAGCTATGGCCCTGAGAGTCCTCATGCTCCCGAAGGCCCTGCTGGTTCAGGCCACGCTCTCCATCCAAAGGCATGGAATTGGGGTGGGGGGTGCCGTGAATGGTGGCCCCAGGGTGATAATGGTAACCAAGATGATAAGTTACTTCTGGGAGGCTCCAATTCTGAGCTCTTGACACACAAGGAGGCTGAACACGAGCATTTTACAGACCTTAATTCATTTAATCTTCATTGCCATCACCACCATCATCATTTTACCCATAAGAAAACAGAAGCCCAGAGAGGTCAGGTCACCTGCCCAAAGTCACACAGTCAGGGGGTGTCAGGCTGACTCCATATCCCACAGCCTAACCACTGCCTTCCATTCTCTGGCTGGGATCTCTGGGACACTGTCTTAGAAGGCCTGCCCTCCAGAACTGGCCACTGAGGAGGCAGCAGAACAGAGTAAAGGGGACAGGTGTGGATGTCAGCTGGCCCTGGCTTTGTAAACTGGCCTAGTCAGCTGCTCACTGCGTGGCTGTAGACAGGTCCTCTCTCCTCCTTAGGTTCTGATCTCATCTCTGTAGAGGACAACGCCAGGTGGGCTGTTTTTAACCCAGTGACCGGTGTTGATCAAGCACGTCCCACGTGTGGTTTGGTCTCCGTGACCCTCTGGGACAACCCCACGATTATCTGCACCTCAGATGGACAAACTGGGCGGATATGGTTTAAGTGACTTCCTGAGGTTGTGTGATCCGAACCCACGTCCTCCTGGGGACAAGTCCTGGTCCTAACCCACCTGCCTCCTGTGCACCAAATGAGGTGGCGCCCGTCAGGGCTTGGCATGGCGCCTGCTCCGTGTGGCCCTGGTGACAGAGCCGCTGTGTGCCTTCAGTGTGGCGCAGGGCCTGGCGTCCCGGAGGCCTCGGGCAGCCCTGCGTGCTATGGCCACCTGTGGCCCAGGACCTGCTGGCAGGGAGGGGCCGCGCCCAGCAGGAGAAGGTGCATCCACAGCCCCGCGGAGCGGCTGCCTCCGCCAGGGGGTGAGTGGACAGGGCTGGCACAGGGGATCTGCCAAACAAACTGGCGCCATCCTAGTCCTCCCAGGGCCCCAGCTGCCCCCAGAGTGGCCCCCCTCCCAGGTGCTCCCAGGGACAGGAGGACACGCTGAGGAGTCCCTAGATCCAGCACACCTGCTTGCTGGAAGTGTGGGCTTTGCTCTCCATTCGCCCTTCACGGACCCAATTCTGAAAGCCAGTTGCTCCCTGGTGTCCCCAAGGGCCTCGCCGGCTCCTGTCTGCTTCTAGATGGACGGGAGCCGTTGTCAAGTCCTCCCGGCCCTGAGCTGCATGAAAAGCACGTAGGTCTTTATTTTGTTGGAAGGGACTCTGCGCCCCGCCCACTGTGGTCCACTCACTTTATGGCTGATCAGAGGCTCAGAGAGGTTAAGTGACATGCTAAGGACATACAGCTAGGGACTTTCGGGGTGGCCGGCCTCTCCTGCTGGGGACAGGGTCTGTGCTGTCAGTCTTGAGGCGGAGGCATGTCCTCCGGCGGGGCCTGGCTGCCTGTCCCTCCACTCTGGACCCAAACACAGCACAGTCGGGGGCCTGGCCCCTCTTCAGAAGCAGACGCAAGACGCAGGGGAGTGGAAAAAACACTAATTAGGTTCCCTGGGAGCCCCGGCTCTTCCTCTTATTAAATTAAACCCCTTTGAAGTGGAGCTGGGCTCGTTAGAGTCATCTGAATGCTGAGGAATTGTCTTGTGGCTCCCGAGCTGAGAAAAATTGCTCTTGTCCACGCCTCAGTCTCTCCCTGCTGTGACGGAGGACAGAGGACGTGTCACTGCCAAATTCTGCTTCACCGAGGGGCCTGCTTCCCTCCGAGATGTGGGGACGTGGCGCTGGGGACCCCACACGAGTGTAGGGAGAGGGGACACTCAGGGCTCCGATCGCAGCCCAGCCACCGGCCCAGGCAAGACCCCCTGGATGCAGACATGGGTGGGAATCCAGCAGATCCAGGCCACATCCTACGCGTGGGTCAAATGGCCCACAACAGGGTCCCCCAGACGCAGAGCCTTGCGCCCACCTCCAGATGACCTGGCTGCAGAGCCCAGGATCCACCCCAGAGATTCCGACTCCCCTGCCTGCCTGTGGAGGGTCCCTGTCTCCTCTAAGGCTGCCCAGGATCCTTTTGAGGCACGGGCAGGTTTGGGTCCCTCTTGTCCAGAGTGGCTGGGGCTCTACTGGGGACCGGGGTCTCCTGCCCACCCAGAACCCCAGAATCCCTGCAGTGGGGCGCTGGGCAGAAGAGCGCTCCGTTCTGTCTCAGGAGGGACCAAGCCACTCCACCCCTAGGCTGCAAATGCTGTAGGTGAGCAGGTGACTGTGTCCCTGGGGTCAAGGAGCTGGGGGCCTGGCGGCCAGCCCTGGGGTCCCTGGGGTCCCTGGCTGACACCGAGCTGCTCCCACACACTCTGGTTCAGGGAGAGTCATTCTGGGCCCTTTCCCGGGGCCTGAGGGAGGGGCGTTGGGCACTGAAGCCTGAATAGGAAGGTGGCCAGGGGCCACAACGTGACCATCCTTCCTGGCAGAGTTCAAGCCTCACCCCCATTAAGGAAAAAAAAGAGCCTTTGATAAGGACTCCGGTGCCCTGGTCCCCTCAGCCCGGCCCCGCACTTCTCGCTCTCTCTGATGGCCACACGGGGCTGGTGCCCCAAGGATTCGAGGCCAGAAATTCAATTTTGTCCCAAGCACTCAGTCCAGTGAATGGACCTTCTCAAAGCCCAGCCCAGCCAGGTTCTGGTCACAGTCCTCTCTGTCCTCCGGGCCATGGCCCCCTCTTCAGACCCAGCAAGACCACAAGGCCCATGTCCCTGGGCTGTCCCCAGGCCCCTCCACCAGAAGGCTGGCTCCTGGTCCGTTGAATAGACAGTCCCCTGCAGGGTGACCCTTCCTCCTGGGCAACTCAACAGCTGACCCTCCCCCTGCAGAGGAAGAAGCTGGGGGCCAGAGTGGCCCCCAGCCACCCGTGCCGAGAGCAGCTGGAAGAGGCTCCATGTTGGGGAGTCTTAGGAGCCGCAGGGTTCTCGAGAAGAGTGTGGTCAGAAGACGACTCGGTCTCAACCGTCCTCTTATTCAACAGAGCCCTTGTCTGGTGTCCCAGCCTCTTCCGCTTGCCTTCCTGGCCCAAGGGTCTCCACAGCTTTGAGGTTCTTCCAGAGACTCACCTCCCCCTTCCAGAGATCCTAAAAGGAAGAACAAATCCAAAAATCGGATTCCCAGAAAACACTCACCCACGGCCATTAGTCTAACCTCGAAATGGAACAGACCCAGCCCCTGCATTAGCCTGCGAAGAATCCTCCCGCCATGAGGCTCCAGATGGTGTCAAAGGCTGGCCCAGCCAACACGCGCTGCCTAACAACCACAGGGTAGAGCCTTCCAGTCTGCTCTGCTTCCTTCTTCTGGTCCTCATTCATGCTCAGTATCTATCCACACCGCACTGGGCTGTGGAACCCAGGGACAGCAACGCCGGAGACTTGGGACCGAATTTTTCAGTCTTCTCAATCCCTTCCGTTGGTCTGTCACTACCTGGCAGCCAAAGCACTTTATCTGCCGGACATGGTGGCGCACACCTGTAATCCCAGCTGCTCAGGAGGCTGAGGCAGGAGGCTCACAAATTCAAAGTCAGCCTCAGCAATGCTGTGAGGCCCTAAGCAACTCAGTGAAGCCCTGTCTCTAAATAGAATGCAAAATAGGGCTGGAATGTGGCTCAGGGGTCGGGGCCCCTGAGTTTAATCCCCCGTACCACCCCCCAAAAACAGTACTTATCCTTACAAAGCTCAACAACAGGCACCGCAGGGCCGGGCCCTGGCTCTGCCACCCTGTGACGCTGGATAAATCAAGTCATCTCTAACTCAGTTGCTGAGTCTCTACAATGGAAGCGATAATGCTCATCACAGCCTGGCAGGGCCGGTCACCGTCACCGTCACCATTACCACCTTCCATTTTACAGATGGGAAAACTGAGGCTTGGAGGGACAGTGGTTTCCCAGGAGACACAGAGGTCCCCAAGAGGTCCCAGACCAAAAGCATCTCTGGACTTGACCTTTGGGTCCCTTCTCTTCAGCGATGGTGTGGAGCTGACCCTTTGGGGTGAATTTGGGAGTGAAGGCTCAGAGAAGATCAAATAGGGTCACCACGACAAGAGGACCCACAGGAGCCAGAGAGAAGATGCCCCTGGTCCACCTCCTCGTGGACTCTAGAAAGGACGGCAGACAGAGAGTTAGGGCACACGGGTCCCCTGACCCCATTACGGCTCCCTGAGCCAAGCGGGCACCTAGGGCTGGCCCCGTCCCCGGGGAGGGACGGCTGGCCACACACAGGACTCCGTCCCACAGCCCCAGAGACAGCAGAGGCTCCCAGATTCCCGGTCCCAACTCCTCCTCGGAAGGTTCTCAGGCCAAAGTAAACGTGGGAAGCCCACAGTGGAGTGCTGGCCGGGAGGGAACCCGCGGGGCACCCGGCGCGGCCAGTCCTTCCAGGCAAAGCCACAGCAGAACCTTCCCGACAGACGCTAATTAGATGACGGCTCTAAATTAAATAATGGGATGGGCAGGCGGGGTGCCAAGGGGACTGGGAACAGAACCCCGGCCAGAGGAAACACTGTCCAGAGGAAATACGCGGGGCTGGTTGTACCCAGGGGCTGGTGAAGCGGCAGCTCTGGGTCACCCCAGCTGCAGCCTGGGTCCCTCCATGTCTCACCTCTGGGCTGCTGGCCCCAGAACAGGCAGGAGCAAGCCAGTCCTGCAGCCGTCTCTCCCCCTCTCCTCCCTCTCCAGGGCCAGCTCAGGAAATGCTCCCTTCCTCCCACCATGCAGCCCCCTTGCCTTCCACTCCAGTTCTGCTGCTGATCTGACCTCCATCCGGGAGGTCCTGGCTCAATCCCAGACACCCTTCACCACCCCTCCCCCACCAAGCACAGGCCTGGGGGCCAAGTGCCCCACCCAGCCCAGAGCCTGTCACCACTCCGCCCTCCTTGGCCACCTGATCACAGCTCCATTTCCCCGACTGACCACGGAGCAGCAACACTCCATAAACCTCTGGCAGATTAAAGGAGAGACGCGCGCCGAGTTCCCGAGTGTGGCTCCCGCCTCAATGTTTGAGGCTGAAAATAATAAGAAGTGGGCATCTAATGAGCCCCGAAGACCTTTAAATAGTAATGAAGTGGACATTTATCACACCGCATCTAATGGCTGTGTACACTGCTCCAAGTACAGGGCCACTGCCATTATCTCCTTTTCATCGAGGGGGAAGGAAGACCAGAGAGGTTGAGTAACTCTCCTGAGATCACACAGTCTTTTTTTTTTTTTAAGTGTAGTAATACTTTAAAAATATAAAAAAGTAAATAAGTATTTGTGGCCATGTAAAACAAATATAGTAAATTTTATGTCATGATTGTGACTGTTGAAACTGTGTATCTGTAAAAGGTTAAAAAAAATACAGCTTTCAGAGAACCGTGAGCAACTTTGGCAATCAAAAATTTTGGAAAATTTTTTATGTTGCTGTTTCTTTATTGGAAAGTGAAGATTAAAGTCTGATCTACTCTGCAAAGTTCCCGATATACCAAAATCAAAGGCATCTTCCTGCCTTTTCCACACTTGTGTTGGTGCGTTGTAGTGGTGCGTGAGGTGGGGTTTGTCGTCACAGACAAAGCTGCACGCGATATGAAACGGGGTTCAGCCAACCGCTCCCGGCACCCCTTCCCTCTCCTCCGCCCCCGGGTCCCTCTCCTCCTGCTGGGCCAGCCTGGCTCCTGGGACCATCAGGAAGCCCCGAGGGCTCCTGGAGACCTGCCTGCCACAGGCGCCCATCCCAGACCTGTCACAGCCCTGGAACTGCGAGCCCTGGGGAAGGAGGGTCCCCTTGACAGAGGGTGGGGAAATGACGGCAGCCCAAAGGGGGCTTGGCCCCTGGTCGGAAGGCACCACTTGGTCTTGGTTGTCACCAGCCTCATGTCAGCAAGGCACAAGTCCCAGGGACAGGGAAGGGAGCCAGTGGCAAGCAGACTGCCCTCAGTCACCAGAGGCTGTGTCCCCCCAGGAAAGGACCAGGGGAGCCTCCTCCCCTCCAGCTGAGGCCACGCTGTGAACTCATGTTTCAGAGTCCCCCTGCTGACCCGCGCTGAGGTCCTCGGTCCCCAGAGCCCCTGCTGACCCGCGCTGAGGTCCTCGGTCCCCAGTTTGGCTTGCCGTGTTTCCAACAATCACAGAGCAGCCGCTCCCCTCCCAGGGTCCTGGCCCCCAGGCCTCTGAGCCAGCTCCAGCCAGTGCGCCTGGCGACACAACCACTGTTTCCCAGGGTGGCCGTCACCCGAAAGCAGAGCCTCCGCCCCAGCATCAAGTTGACCTAAGCTGGAGATGTCCAGCCCTTGCAGCGGAGAGGGCTTGGGCAGAGCACCGACCAGGGGGATGAGCAGGCCTGGCATGGGACCAGCCCCACCTGGGGTGTCACCAAAGGGGACATACAGGTGGCAATCAGTACATGGAGAGTTTCCAGAACAACTGAACACCCCACCAAATGTCAACCGCACACCCAGCAGAAGGGCTCAGATCAAAAAATAGCAAAGAGAAACCCCGGTGAGATGGAGGAACGGGATGGCTCAGCCATGGCTGTGGGACACGGCGTGGCTGCTGTGGAAGAGTCTGTGGGTTTCTTGAACACTTAACGGCACTCCTGGGCAGCTCTCCCATAGAAAGGAAAATGCACCTTCATTCACAAAAATGTTGGAAAGAAAGACGACAGCAGTTTTATGTGTAACAGCCAAAGTCTGGAAACTCTCCCGATGTCCTTCAGCAGACAGACGGTTAAACCAACTGTGGTATATCCATACAATGGAATACAACTCGGTAATGAAAAGGAACACACTGCTGATGCAAAGAACAACCTGAACTGCTCTCCAGAGACTTAGGCCCAATGAATCAAGTCAATCTTGAAAGACCAAATACCCTGGGTGCTTCAGGACCGGGTGAGGCTCAGTGGTGAGTCCTTGCCTAGCATCCCCGAGGCCCTGGGCCTCACCCCAGCACCACACAATAATAATAACTGATAATGATAATCCTGCGTGCTTCCACTTACATAATATTCTTGCAGTGACAATAATAGATATAGAAAGGGACAGCAGACCAGTGGTCACCCGGGCTAAGGAGGGGCAGGGGCAGGAGTGAAGCAGATACGGGCTCTGAGGGCCGCAGACATGACGCCATGTGTCGACTGTCGTTTGGTATCCGGGATGCAGTTCTGCACTATGGTCGTGTAAGATGTCACCACAGGGGGACATACCATCCCCCCATTGTTTTCTTACAACTGCATGTGACTCTATAATCATCCCAATTTTTTTTTAAAAAGGGAGAAAGGAAAGCCCCCGAGATCCCTTTTCAAAAGACCCACGGGGTTGAGAGTCGGACTCCCTGCGCCCGGGGAGGCCCCTCCAGGAGGTGCACAGGTGGCCTCTCAAGTCCCCTTGGCCATCACAATTCAGGCCCCTCGTGGGTCGGCTAGAGCAGCCCTCGCCCGGTTCCGGGCAGAAGGAAGACTCAGGACACCTGGCTGACGGAGGGGGACGTCCCGGCCACGGTCCAGGGACTCCAGCCCCGGGACGAGCCACCAGGCCGGCCAGCCCTGCTCCCCGCCCCTCGGCCCCCTGCGAGCGCCAGAGCCGCTGGAAACGGTTCCAATTACAGCAGGAAGCTCTGAGGCGAGGGTGGAAAGCCGCCCGCACCCCCCACCGAGTGTCCTTGGCTGTTGCTGAGGGTGACAAATGGCAGGAGAGGAGCCTTTACCACACAGGGGAGTCTCTGGAGCAAGGGTCTTGGGGAGGACAGGTCCCAGTTCCCGGGTCCCAAGCTCTCCAGGAACTGCATTGATGCCACCAGATAGCTCCGTCCCCGCCCCCCTCCCCTCTTCATAATTAGCCACTAATTGTCCCCTTGGCCGCTAATGAACCACTGAAGACTCACTCGTTAAGACCAGGCGCTGGCGGGTGCGTTCCTGTCTGGCTCCCTCGCGCCCCCGCCCCTGGGTTCTGGCCACCAGACGAGGTTCCTCTGCCACCCTGGAAGGGAGCCCTGAAGCTGTGATCCCGAGCCAGTTAACTTCACAGCTAATGTGCTGAGCCGCATTCCAGGCGGCTTCTGGAGCCCGAGCAGGCGGAGCAGGCAGCGGATGGCCCAGGAGCTGGGGTCCTGGAAGCCAAAGCCCTGAACTGAAGGAGGTTCCAATTCCCCTTCTCAGGGGAGTGCTGGCCGCATCACAGCCACAGCTCAACCACAGGGTACTGCCTCAGATGATCCTATTTCCTTCTTCCTGGTGTGTCTGCCAACATAACAGCAGGAGACCTGGGAATGGGCATCTTCATCATTGTTTGCTGACCATCCACCTCTAAAAAGCCACTTCCCCTCTCTGAGCTGCCCAGAGTTTCTGTCTCTAGAGAACCTTCCCCCATCGAGCTACTAGGACTGGAAGAGGCACCACACGTCACCGGGTACAGAGGGGTGACAGGCCACCACAGAGTAGATGGACACAGTCCACGTCCAACCTCAAGAGACCCACAAGCCTCTCCACAAGAAAAGCTGAGCAGGACCCTGGGCTGTTCCGCTCTTCCCAGCTCAGAGCCCAGTCATTTTGAAGTACACCTCACAACCAGGATTCGGGTTCTCTAAGAATAATAAAATATGAGGCCAGGTGCAGTGGCACAAGCCTGTAATCCCAGTGACTCAGGAGGCTGAGGCAGGAGGATAGCAAGTTTGAGGCCAGCCTCAGCTTCTCAATGAGACTCTACTTCAAAATACAAAATAAAAATGGCCAGGGACGTAGCTCAGTGGAAAAGTGACCGTGGGCCCAATCCCCCCCGCTCCAGTATTGCAATAAATAACAAATAAATAAATAGGGAAAACCTCCCAAAGACCCCTGAGTGCTCAGCACAGAGAGGCTAACCACATGCACAGCAGGAGCCAGTGTGGCCACACACTGGGGGGAAAAGACTGGAATGAAATCCACCAAAACCCAGCAATGGCTTTCCCTGGGCACCGAGATGGAGGGCGCAGGGTGTGGGGAGAGGTCCTTATCATCACCACTGCGTTCCTGAGATTCCCACCGTGGACATCCAAGACCATAGAGATGCTTCCCACAGGTGCGTGCTACACACTATAAAATGTTTCTGTGAACGTGTAACGTAGGACGCCACTAATCTTTAAATCTGGACCTCTCAACAGAAGTGTTCAGGACACGTTAGGATCGCGAGTTCAAAGCCAGCCTCAGCAATTTAGGGAGGCCCTAAGCATCCATCAAGACCCTGTCTCTAAATGAAATATTAAAAAGGGCTGGGGATGTGGCTCCGAGGTGGAGCAGCCTGGGTTCAATCCCCAGTGCAAAGATAAAAAAGTTGCCCAAGCATTGAACTCGCAATCCTCCTGCCTCAGCCTCCCGACCAGCTGGGACCAGAGGCCCGTGCTCCTGCTGCAGACTCCAGAACTAGGACATGAGTTGGGGACAGGAAAAGCCAAGTCTCCACGCCCTGACTTCCTACCACCTGCTCCTCTCGCACAGCACATAAAATGGTCCCACTCTGCGTCTCAGAGCATCACAGGACCGTATAGTAGTAGAGGTAGAAATGTCCCTTGGAGACCATGGTGTCAAAAGTCCTCACTATACAAAAAAAAAGGAAACTGAGGCCCAGTAAGGAGAAAGGTCTTGCCTGCAAGGTCCCCTGACTTTCTTTCCAGGGAACCTGCTAGGCTACACTCACAGGCAGACTTGGCTTCCGGTACTAGAGTTCTGCACAGTATATTTCCTAGAAGCAGCACCAACAGCAGCACCACAACTCCATGGTACTGCTCTGGAGGGTCCTACTTCCTTCTTCCTGGTTACCTTCCATGTGTCTGAGACAGTGCTATGATGTCCCACAAACACCTACTGAGATCTGAAAACTGGGCCTTGTCTTCCTCAGTCATGTACCTGGGAACTCAGAACTGACCACACATTGGCCTTCCAGATCACCCTGAGAAGACTCACAATGGCTCCTCCTGGCACACCCTCTGCCTATGCAAGAAAGAAAGGCCCGCCCTTCCTGGCATACCCAAAGTGCCCTCTTGCTGCACAACCACCGCATATGGAGAAGGACAGAGCCTTCAGCCGGCCAGACCTGGGTTCCAGTCTCTGCCGAGCTCCTACAAGGAGCCTCTTGGGGACTTAGGTAATCGCTCGGCACCTTCTCTTCCTAAGGCACAAGCCCAAGTGCCTGAGCCACCCCCTCATCCATCCTGAATCCCAGGACAGGACAAAGCCTGGCCCTCCCCAGGGGCGCCATTGAAGTTGGTGACTGAATGAATAAATGAGTGAATGAATGAACGGGGGCCCAGGCGGGGATCCGAGCTGGGATCCTGAGCTCACAGGGTCCTCAACCGCAGGGAGCAGGGAGCGGGGAGGGGGAGAGGGGAAGGGAGCTGCGGGAACAGTACTGGTCAGATCATCTTGTCACACCGTGTGCAGGCACGAGGCACGATGGCAAACCCGCCATTGTGACCGTCTCTTGTGCACTTACAAAAAATACACAGGGGGGAAAACAAGAGATAAACACAGAAGTCTATTGCTTTCACTAAGATCTGCTGGCAGGGGCAAGGGCAGCTGGTGCCCGGGCAGGACACTGCACCAACTACTCCTAGACCCAGTCAAAAACCACCAATGCACCAGCTGTGAAAAAACAGGCTTTAACTGCAGCGGGACATTCTCAAAAACAGAAAGCACATTCAGACCCAAAAGGGAGCGAGGAGGGGAGCTCAGAGATGTTCCTGCTACGAAAGCCACACAGAGGGGGGACTGGGGGGGAGCCCAGAGCCCACCCAGGGAGAAGACTCAGACACCCCCTCTGCCTACGGCCAGGGCCCCACAGAGCTGCGCTGGTGTCGAGGTGAGCAGAGCAAAGTCACTGCTCCTGCGCTCCCTGGAGACTCCCAGGAAAATGGCTTCCACTGAACTTGGCAAGGATGGAGGGGGGACCCTCGCTTCCAATGTGCAGCTGAAGCCAACCTTAATAAGAGGTTTGCAGCCCGAATCCACTCAACTTGGGTGGTCCCCAAACACCAAGCCAAGAATTTAGTCTAAAGTGGTCCCAAGTTGGTAATGACCACAGGCTCCTGGCTGAAGCCCTTGCAAATCCCCTGCGCAGGAACCCACCTTCACCAAGGTCGCAGAGACGGCCGCACGAGGCGAAGTTCTGATTTGTGAGCTCAGGGCCACAACTCCCAAGGACACAAGGGAGCCGGGCATCGGTTCAGACCCACAATGACCTCCAGCTCATCAGGCACAGACGCGAGTGACTTCAACACATTCAGTGACGTTTCCAAAGATGTCAGCAAAGAGAAGCATCTACTAAAGTGGCCGTGCAGGTTAAAGGAGAGAACTTCTAGAAATGAAAAACATCATAACTAGCATTTAAAACTCAGTCGGTGTAAGACCAGGGGGACCTCAGGGCTGGGCCCAGCCTGCTCCAAGTCCCGGGTCCAACGGCAAAAAAAAAGAAATTAAAACTCAGTAAATGAGGTTTACAATACATTAGGCACAGTTGAAATAGAATGAAACACAGAAAACTAGAGACGGAAAATTAACAGGAGATTAAGACCCAGGGAGAAGAGTATGGAATGTGATAACGGATACCTAATCCTGGGGTCAGACGGAGACAGGGGACGCACAGGACAGTGGTACTTTCTGATGATCGAATCAGCTGACACCTCTGAGAATTATCCATGACTTCAAGAATAATCCCTGAATAATAAAAGTAAATAGTCACAAGTTTAAGAACCTAAAAAAAAAAAAAAACCCAATCAGGATAAATTACAAGAAATGAACACTTCACAGGGCTCCCCAATTTAGTGACTTAAAAGATCCTCAGTTAAACTTGAATTTACATAAAAAAATTAAGTTGTTTTTTTTTTTTTTTTTTTTTAGTATAAGTATACCCCATGCAATGTTTGGAACATACTTATACTAAGAATATATTTGTCATTTATCTGAAATTCAAATTTAACAGGGCGTCTCGTTTGGGGGTTTTGTTGATCCCGGCACCTCCAACACCTAGACATCTCCAAGCGAAGCTGCCAAACACCCAAGAGAGAAGAGACCTTGGTAAAAGCAGCCAAGGGGAAGACAGGTGGCCTCCCAATGATGATGCGGACAAGCGCTGACTTCCCAAGAGTGGCCGAGGTCAGGGGAGTAATGGCTTCAATGTGTTGGAAGAAAACAGCCCAAATTCCATAACAAGAGGATATCTGTTGAAATGAGCCTCGAGTGGAGACTTGTTCAAACAAATAGCAATGGAACGAGTTTGCCGAAAGCACATTCTCATTTTTAAAAGAAATTGCTGCCCTCAGCCGGAGAAAAGTGAGCCAGATGGGGGTCAGAGAAGTAAGAGGACTGGAAACCAGGGGAGCTGAAGTCTGAGGCTGAATCTGAGCACTGCAGGCCGAGCAAACCCTGAACCCCAGCGGGAGTGAAACGCCAAGGTGGGGCTGGGGCTGGCGCTCAGCGGGGCAGTGCTCACCGAGCATGTGTGAGGCCCTGGGTTCCCTCCTCAGCGCCACATAAAAATAAATACATAAAATAAAGGTATTACGTCCATCTACAACTAAAAAAAAATTCTTTAAAATAAAATGTGTGCAACAATAAAATGGAAGAGGGATGATGGGATTTTATATGATTCTTACATCTGGGAGAAAATGATGATTGTTGGGAGTTGCCGGGCTCCAAAGACTAATTTTCCCATCCCCCAGAAGAGCCATCCAATGGTGAGCCCCGCTGGCTCACATGATCCTTACCCACCAATCAGACTATCCCTGCTGGCTCACATGATCCTTACCCACCAATCAGATTAGTCCTGCTGGCTCACATGATCCTTACCCACCAATCAGACTAGCCCTGCTGGCTCACATGATCCTTACCCACCAATCAGAAAGCATCCCAGCCAACTGTCAAACCATTCAACCATTAAACTGTCATAACTGTCAAACCACCCGTGGCTCTGTAAATATGCAGAGCTGTTCCTCAATAAACTGACATTTTCTCCAATGACGAGCCTTGTTCGTTCTTTCAATGATGGCTGTTAATTTTAGAACTTGATCAAATAACAAGTGGGTAGATTCATTTTTCTGGAGTAATGACTAAAAGAATTATTGGGAGTCGCCCCAGCTCTAAAGACTAACTTCCCTATCCCCCAAGAAGAACCATCCAATGGTGAGCCCTGCTGGTTCACATGATCCTTACCCACCAATCAGAGCCCTGCTGGCTCACATGATCCTTACCCACCAATCAGAGCCCTGCTGGCTCACCTGATCCTACCCACCAATCAGACTAGCCCTGCTGGCTCACCTGATCCTTACCCTCCAATCAAAAAGCACCCCCTTGCCAACTGTAAAACCACCTCTGGCTCTATAAATATACAGAGCTGTTTCTCAATAAACGGGCATTTGCTCCGACGACAAGCCTTGTTCGTTCTTTCATCGGTGCCGAAACCCAGGAGGCAGAATGCCTCACTGCTCGAGGGCCCCCTCTCAGGCTTGCCGTCCTGATCCACTCTTTCGAGTGCTGTTTACAACACCAGATCTTCAGTAGGTGAGTTCCCCTATTGGGTATCCAACTTCAGATGGGCTATGCAGGGGCTTTGACCCTGATCGTCTGGCAAACCTCTGACGCCCAATCTGGAGGAGAGAACGCACCCCACCACGACCTTCACTGTCACGGTGGACTCTCTGGAACCCGATTTATGAGCAGGAGGTCCTAAGGGGTGGAAGAACAGGCACTCCCCCCCCTCTCTTAACTACCCTTGTCCCTCTCCTAACCACCCTTGTCCCTCTCCTGACCTATGGGGGCCTCTTCTTCCCTCCCTGCAGACTCCCCCTTATTAAATTCTGCACACAACATTGGCCTTACTATCAATTAGACAATCAAAGTCAATGGCCCCCAGGAGGATCCCTAGACCCCGCAATTCTCAGAGATCTGTTTAACTCCTGCAAGCGCTCGAAAAAGTGGAAGGATTCCCCTATGTTGAGGCTTTTTCTCTTCTTTGTTCTCACCCTGACCTATCTGGCAGATGAACCCCCTCCCTACCGACCTCCCCCTTCGGCTCCGTCCAGCCCCTCAGGTGCTCCCCCTGACTAGGCTGACACATTTAGTTCCCCCCAAACTAGGTCCCCCCCAGTCCCACAAACCATGGCCCCTTTAAGAGAGGTTGCCAGACCTGAGGGCATTATCCGGGTACATTTCCCGTTCTCTATGAATGACCTCATGCAACTCAAGCAAAGGTTGGGCTCATTCACTACAGAAGAGAGTTTCTATGGGTCCTCCAGGCTTATAGCCTCACTTGTATGTTATTGGCTAATACTCTGCCAGAGCCCGTGCAGACGAAACTCACCGAGTTAATCCCAATCACCCTCCAGGGCCACTTGCTGCCCCAGATCAAACTCCCAACTGGGATTATACACAAGCTGGCACACAGAGTAGGGACCCATTCTCCGCATGTATTATTGTTGGGTTCAAAAAAGCGGCACATAAGGCCGTCAATTTCCAAAAATTTCAAGAGACCCCATTGGAATTTCTGGATCGGCTTATGAAAGCCCTTCAGCAGTAACCTAGATCCTGAAACCCCAGACGGCCGTCATGTCCTTATGACATATTTCCTCTTGCAGAGCTACCCCGACATCTGGGCCAAACTAAAAAAGCTTGAACGTGGCCCTGCCACCCCCAAGACTGAGAAATTTCAGATGCTCACCCAGGCCCTGCAGGGTGCTTCCTCGGGTCACCGCCCATCACCGAACACCGCCCCCCCCTCCCCCGTGCCTGCTTCAAGTGTGGCAAGGAGGGACATTGAGCCAGGGCATGCCCCGCACCATGCACTCCACGTAACCCATGCCCTAAATGTCAACAACAAGGTCATTGGGGCTCTGACTGTCCTAGATCCCATAGGAGGCCTATGGCCAGGGAACCCTCTGACCTTCTGGGCATGGCAATTGATTGACAGTGCCTTGAGTCCTTGTCCCCAGCCATAATGATCAATAGACAGGAACCCAGGGTGCGGATTCAGGTGGATGGACGCAAGGTTGACTTTCTCTTTGACACCAGGGCTACCTTCTCAGTCCTGACAGAATTCTGGGGGCAAACAGTGCCGTCCACCTCTCCTATTATTGGGGTAGGAGGAAAGACCATCTATCCAAGAAAGACTACCCTAATACTCTGTTCCATAGACAACTTCCCATTCTCTCAGACGTTCCTAGTTATGCCCCAATGTCCAGTTCCTTTGCTCGGCCGAGATATTCTCTCTAAATTCAATATAACAATCAACATACGGGCTCCTGGCATCAGTCAGGCCCTAGAATTGGCCTGTTCATCTTTTCTGGCCTTTTTGGCAGAAGACTGGCCATTCTGCTCCACTTGTGAGGCTGACATGAAATACCATACTAAAAAGGACTCCTTACCTACGAACCTGGTTGACTTGATTGTATGGGATACCCACACCCCCTCCACCGTTTCCTGCCCACCAGTTAACATTCATCTCAAAGATCCTAACACCTTCCCAAATCAGGCCCAATACCCCCTGTCCACAAAATCTCTTCTGGGCCTACAACCTATTTTTCAGGACCTTCTTAGCAAGGGGTACCTCCATCCTGCTCATTCCCCTTATAATACTCCCATACTAGCGGTAGAAAAGCCCAATGGGTCCTACCTACGACTCATCAACACCTCCGTTAGGCCCATACATCCTGTGGTTCCCAACCCATACACTCTGCTGTCTCAGATCCCCCACACTGCCACCCAGTTCTCGGTCATAGATTTAAAGGATATCTTTTTGCCTTTAACCTGGACTGTCCTTCCTCAGGGATTTCGAGATAGTCCACACCTCTTTGGACAAACCTTGGCCTCCGACCTCCAATATTTTCACCCCCAGTGTTCCAAATCCACCCTCTTGCAATATATTGATTATTGTCCGGCAAATCTCTTTGCCCACCTGCGGGGAGGAAAGCACCCCACCACAGCCTTTAAGGCTACGGTGGCCCTCAGGGACTCCTTCCTTGGGCAGATTCGAAAGTCCTAGTCCTCTCACCTTAAGACTCGGCCGCTAGAGAGACGCTTACCCACCCCTTCCTCTCCCCTCTTTCCAGCCCTGGGAGTATCCGGCCTCTCCAGGAGGGGTCCCGAAAAGCCTTGGCCAAGGTCTCCCACAGCTCCAGCTCCATCCAGGACGAGAGCTTCAACTATCAGGATTCGGTGACGACCAATCTCTGCAGCTCGAACCTGCCACTTAGGCACTCCTGATTTTTTGGCTCTAGCGGGGACACCCCTTTTGCCAATAAATCAGTTTCCTCCTCTCTGCGTCCTCTTCCCTCCTCCTTACATGGGTAATGTGTCCTCTCTGCCCGTCGACTCTCCCCTACAACACCTCTTGATCAAATATAGCACCCCAGCCTGGCCCACTTATCCCTTAGACAACGAAAGCAGATGGCCCCTTTTTGGGTCCCTGGATCCCTCCATTCTAAGGGATCTCTTCCAGGCTTTCTTCTTGCTCCGATCCAATCCTGCTCTCTGCACCCTTTGCAAACCTCTACAAATTCTTCTAGCCCGTCCAAAGGGCACTCAGCAGATGATACAGTTCTCCTACTTAATTTCTTGGCCTTAAAGGGATATCGGGCCTCTCCACAAAAGGCCCAAATAGCATGTATCTAGGGTTCTCTATCTCTCAAGGGAAAAAGTCCATTACAGTAGACAGAAAACAGCTTATTGTGTCTATACCTACACCAAAGACCAAAGATGACTCTCCTTCTTGGGTTTGGCTGGGTATTTCAGGGCCTGGATTAATTTTGAATTTCTCCCTCCTCGGCAGGCCAGTATATAATTTAGCCAAGGGCCCCCAGGATGAACCCCTACCCTCAGCAGTAGAGAAGCCCTTTACAAAAAGACACTCTTCTGGGCACCCACCCTGCATCTCCCCGACCTCTCCCGACCCTTCACCCTTTATGTACATGAAAAACAGGGACAAAGTCTGGGTGTTCTGGGTCAGGAATACAGCCCCACATTTGCACTAGTGGCCGACCTATCCAAACAGCTCAATCCCACTGT
The DNA here is from genome assembly GCF_048772815.1 of Callospermophilus lateralis. Taxonomy (NCBI): domain Eukaryota; kingdom Metazoa; phylum Chordata; class Mammalia; order Rodentia; family Sciuridae; genus Callospermophilus; species Callospermophilus lateralis. The sequence continues at coordinate 126,613,844 of NC_135311.1, read as the reverse complement.
CAGGGGCTGCCCCCATGCCTCAGAGCCCTAGCAGCGGCCCATGACCTCCAGAAAGAAGCCCACATCTTACCTTTGGGTCCCCGCTAACCATCTCATCTCCTCACCATCTAAAGGATTTCCTCACTTACAAGGGGCTACAGTCACTTCCTCCTTCCAGGGTTCTAAACCCTGTCTCCCTCCTCCCATCTTCTCCCTCATAAGATCCCCATCCACAAATGCCTGGAGGTAATAGAGACGATGTTACTGCCCCACCACCATTTCTGAGGGACCCCTGCCCTCTTCAGACCTTGAAGGGATTAGAGTGGCCGGGTATGCTGTCATTTCCCTCTCATCCATCATAGAGGCAAAACCTCTCCCACCCAACACCACCAACCAACAAGCTGAACTCATAGCTGCCACAAGGGCATGCGAGCTGGCAGAGGGAAAAACCCTCTCCCTATATACAGATTCCAAATACGTCTTCCATATCCTGATCTCCCACGCAGACATTTGGGGCTACCACCAGAGGGACAGAAGTCATTAATTCCACACTTATTTCTGGCCTATTATAGCCTCCAGGCTGCCTTCCCAACTGGGAATAATGTTGAGAGCCACAGCCGGAGTGGCCCCAGCAAACTTCCAGCTGATTGGCTCACCACGGACCCAGCAAACTTCCAGCTGCCAGCTGATTGGCTCCTCTGCGGTGATGCTCATTGGGCTGTTTCCCCGCCCTTTCAGACCATGGAGCTGCTCATTGGGGGACTCTTTTAGCTCCACCCACATGACCCAGCCAATCGGCCTCAAGAGCAGGAGGAGTGGGGGTTGAGAGGCTTGTGGGAAGCCAGTGGTGGCAGTTGGGCTCTGAGGGAATTCCTGGAGAGCTGTGTGGTGCAGTGTGTGTGTTCTAAAAATAAAGTTCGTTTCTGCTTGACAAGCTCCCGAGGTCAGTCCAGCTTCCAGTGAGGCTGAAGCTGCAGACGTCAGGATGGAGCTTGGAGGCTCAGGCCTCAGGAGGACCAGCACAGAGGCCCAGAAGGACATTCTGACCCACGAGCCCCCCACCCGAGACCCTGAGAAGGGTCTTGCTCCTGCCCAACCACGGGCAGCCCGAGGTCACCTCTCGGAGCATCTTGGCTCAGTGCCGAGTCTGGACCCGAATCTGCTGGAAGCTCCTGGTGAGCACAGCCAGGCCCAAGGGAGAAGCAGGGCCTAGGGAGCGGCCCTCTCTCTGACCAGCCCAGGAGACCACTGAGACCCTGTGCCACTCCAGGGAGCTGGGGGCCCACAGACTCCAAGGGGCAAAGTCACATCTTGGTCACTCGAATCCCAGCACTGACCACCCGCTGGCCCAGTGCCTCCTGCTGGCCCTCCATCTACCCAGGAACCAGCGGCCATCCCCAGCTTGCAGAGGTCCACCTCCACAGCCGCCCTCCATAGCCGGGGCAGCTGGGTTCTGGCAGATGTTAGTACCAAGACCCTGGACCCCCTGGGCCCCCTGGACCCTCCAGCTTCTACCACGTCCTGTCAGCAGGCACCACGGCTCCAAAACTCCTGTTGGGACTGAAGTGCAGCTGCATTCAGAGGCAGAAGCTTTAGGGGGTGATGGGGTCACAAGGGCTCAGTCCTCCTGAACGAGTGGACGCTATTGCCATTGGAGTAGGTTCTGCTAAAAAGATGAATTCCCCCCAATTTTCAGACTCTCTGTAGGCTCTCCCCACATGATGCTGCAGCAAAATCACGAGATGCAGTGATCAACTCAGCCTTGGATTTTAACCTCCAGAATTGTGAGCTGAATAAACCTCTGTTATTTATAAACCACCCAGTCTCAGGTCTCCTGTTATAGTATCAGCAAACGGACTAAGACAGCAAGACCTGCACTCTCCCCTCTGCCCAAAACTGCTCAAGGTGCTGGGTGCCAGGTGCCCTGCTGAGCACTTGCCATGTGAAGTTACTCAATCTTTGCACAGACTCTTTGAAATAAGTACTCCTCTCCTGGTTCTGCAAGTGAGGGGACTAAGGTTCAGAGAGGTGAAGTGGCTGTGACGTACAGAACAGAACCGAAGTCAGGCGAGGCAGCTCCAGGGCCAGAAGTCTCCTGGATCCACCACCACAGCTCAGCCCTGGCTCCCACCTCTCACCCATTTCCTGACCGGATGCCCTGCTGCCCCTCCCTTCTCAGCAGAGCAGCAGGAGATATGTTGACAGGGCAGTCGGCCGAGGTCACAGCGCAGCTCCCACCTCGCTCAGCGTCTGGGCCAAAGCCGGACCCCTAGGCCCTGCGTGATCTGAGCACCTCCCGCTCTGCTCCCTGTGCTCCGCCCCCCCCCCCCCCCCCCGGCCTAAAATACCCGACCCCACATCTTAGTACCTTCTCTGACGCTAAAACAGAATACCTGAGGCAAGGTAATTTATCAAACTAGAAGAGTTCTTCTGGCCTATGGCTCTGGAGGCCAAGAAGCCCAGGAGCCCAGCAGAGGCCTCTGGGAGGTCCCCTCTCTGCACCCTCACAGGGGACGGCCTCCCACCCTGCAGAACCAGCAGGCCAGCCCCAGGGCGCTTCTCACAAAGCCACCAATGCCGCCCGGGACCCACCCTCCTGGCCCCACCCTCCTGAGATCTCCAAAGGCACCAGCATGAACCTGAGCTCTGTTTCCAACACGGGAGCTCTGGAGGGACACAGCACCCCGAGTCCCCCCAGGCTCACACCACTGCTGCCAGGGACGGCCTTCCCAGCCACCCCCCTCCTCAGCCCCTCGAGGGCTTCTCCCCACAGCAGGCCCATCGTCTGACCAGTGACCCTCCGTGCTCCAGCCACCCACGAGGCAGAGACCACCCTGAGATCGGGGCCTGAATGGTCCACCAGAGGAGGCGCTGAGGGACACGTGACCAAACGACGTCCCTCCAAGTGCAACCGCAGTCCTGGGGGAGCTCGGTGGGGCAGGTGAGTCACAGCCACACTTGGGCACCCCGGGGTGGGAGGGGACACCTGGTTTCCTGGAGGAGTGAGGGTCCGAACTGGCTGCCTGGCCTTGTGGAGAGCAGTGAGCCCACTTTCACACTGAGCCTGCACCCTCAGAAAGGGGGCAGAGTCAAGGTGCTTAACTAAGTCCCCATGAAACAGGGGTGGCCACACCTGTGTCAGGAAGGTCAGTCTCAACTCTTTGGCTTCCAGCAATGGAAAACCTGAGTGAAAGTGGCTGAAGCCATGAAGAGATTTGTGTTGACTTAGCAACAAATGAAGTGGAAAAGGCAGTTCCAGTGGACATTTGGTGGCTCCAAGAGGACTTACACCCCTTCCCCCTTCTTCTCTGCCATCCTCAGCTAATGAGCAATTAGCCGTGATGTGCATATTTTTATGGCTTCACAGTAACAATGTGGCTGCCACAGCTCCAGGCATTACATCCTCTCACAACAACACAGTCCAAGGCATAATGTCTTCACCTGATTGAACGAGGGCCAGCCACCTTATGGACAGTTGTCTTAAAGACAGCCAACTGCAGATGTGACTCACACCACCACATAGCTTCCCAGCAACACCAAGACTGTGATGGTTAAACCACAGGGTCCTGCAGCCTCGCCAAGCTAAAAAGTTAACCATCAGGGCTGGGGGGCAGCTCAGTGGTAGGGGGCGGGCCCTGGGTTTGATTCCCAACACCATTAAAAAAAAAAAAAAAAAACTGACCCTGGAGCCCGCTGAGCCTGGCTCAGTGCTTCTTTTGTGATCTCCCCGTTTCCCCAGCTGTACCCCCCAAGCTCCCCATCCTTATCCAGCCAGACCCCCAGGGGTGGCATTCCCACCAGCAACCCTTCGAGGGGCCCTCCTCCCCCAGCAGGCTGTGGAAGCTCAATGGCCAGAAAGTCCTTCCATCAGGAACCCCAGCCCAAGGAGCCACAAAAAACCCCAAAAAAGAACCGCCTGCTCCACCATCAGCTGCTCTCTCTCTGGGTGCTTCTCTGCACCATGGGTTCCTAGGCATCTGCCGTCTCCTCAGCGACTCCCTGTGATCTATACTGTAAATCTGCTTCATTTGAAATTCACAGTTAATGACCTATTCCCTCGGATTCAGGAAATAGAGTGAGGTTCCGGCTCTTAAAGGCCAGGAGTTTACTAGCCAGAATTTGACAAGTATTACAAAGTATAGGCCTGCTCTAAAAGCACTTAAGGAGCAGTCTCCATCAGAAACTTCAAGAATACCTTCAAATAACATCATTTATCTGCCAAGAGGCCACGGGGACCGGGACGGCTGGGCAGGACTAAATGAGCGTTTGCTCAGACCCATGCTTTCAGCTCCCGGGAGAGGGGCGCTGACCAACCCTTCTCGCCCTGGGAAGGATTGTTTGCACACTCAAGTGGGCGAGGGGCATGTGCACGGGCGCCGGGGCCTGCAGACACTCGTGTGCACAAAGCCCAGCTCCTGCGCACCAGCCCCAGCTGAGCTCCAGGATCCAGGGGGTAATGTAATAAAACGGGGCCCCTGGTTTCGGGCTCGGCCCACTTAACTGAAACCCAAAGCCGGCCTCGAGCAAATTGGGCTGCGGCTGAATTGATTAGGCCGCTCGGCACTTTCTCATCTTCAACAGAGCGAGCGCCTAACCGCGTTAACTTCGGCTAAACGCATTACCCAGGTATCTCCTCTCACCGGCCAGTGATTTTGCGTCGGGCCTGAAGGATCGTAATTGCAATCCGGCCAGACACCTGTGATTTACGGAGGGCGCTGGCCCGGGCAGGCTGGGCCTTCTCCCTGCCCAGAGTCGCGATTCACGCCCAAGGACCCGGAGCAAGGCGCCTTGCGAGAGCCCACCCGGGGGAGAAGGGGGTGCCACTCTGTGACTCGTCCACCCTGTGGCTCTCTCCCAGCCCAGGGAGGATGGCCTCTGTCCCATGGGACAGAAACTCCAGAGCCTGCTGCCCTGGCCTGGGGCACGGCTGGTCAGTCCAAGGCAAGCTCCTTCCCTGGGCGAGGGTGGCCCTCCTGACCGTGCGCAGAGGTCGCTCCCCGCCCAGCCTTCTGCCAGTGTCCTCCTGACCCGAGGATGTGCCCAGTGTCCCTGCCTCCCTGGCCCTGCTCCCACAGGTTCAGGTCCCCACCCTGCTCCAAAGTTCCTTCAGCTCCTGGGTGGCCGTGACGAGGACACCTAATCCTAGAATTGTGCAAAGCCCAGAGAACAGCCACCCAGGTCTGGCCCAGGGTAATGTGAGGGTTTACGTGTGTCCCTGGAATTCACATGCCAAAGTCACCTGTTAAGGCATTTGGAGGTGGGGCCTTTGGGAAGGGATGGAGCCCAGGGCACGTGGCTTCATGGGTCCCGGAGGGTGCTCGGTCCTGCCGCATGAAGCCCTCTGCCATGTTCCACGTAGCAACAGGAAACAGACAAGGCCAGAAGTCTTTAAATAGCAACTGTCATCGTCTACCTTACGAAGAGCAGCTGGCAGGGACACTCAGTAACCAGGGCTAGTGAGGAGGGGGAGAAGCTGCAGCTCTCATGCCTCGCTGGTGGGGGTGGAGAATGGTGCAGGTACTTTGAAAACAGTTTGGCAATTTTGAAAAACTTAAATAGGCATTTACTAAAAACCCAGCACTTTCAATTGTAGATACCCAGGAGAAATGAAGTCCTGTGTCCACATAAAGACTCCTACATAAAGTCCATAGCAACTTTAACCTAGAAACTGGGTACAACCGAGATAACTGTCCAGAGGTGAATGGATAAAGTGTGGTACGTCCATACAGTGGAATAGTATGTAGCCATCAAAAGGAATGGAGTACTAATACCTGCCATAACATGACCAGAGTTCAAAACCATGATGCTGAGTGGGAGAAGCCAGACGGGAAGGCCACATGTTATCTGGTCCTATGTGTGTGAAACGTCCAAAAAGACATCTATGAAGAAAACAAGGAGATTGCTGGTTGCTTGGGGCTGAGAATAGAAACCAGGATTAACTATAAATGGGCACAATCGATCTCACTGATGATAAAAATATTCCAAAACTAGACGGTGTTCATGGTGGCAGGACTGGGTGATTTGGCCAAAAAGCACTGAACTGCACTTAAAATGGGCAAATTTCATGAAATGCCAATTAGGACTTAATAAAGCTGTTCCGAGACAGAGATACAGGAACCTGCCACCTGTCAAGGGGGCTGCCTTGGCTGGATCAGGGTCTGTTTCTTTGTTTTGCCAAGGTCAGGTCAAGTATCGGTCCAGACTGAAAAAGGTCACGTCCCTATGGTGGGATGAGACGCCCTTTCTGGGCCCAGCAGGATGCGGTGGACAGACCCGGGCCTGGTTTAGTGTCCACAGGTTCCTGTTCATTGGGAGAAGTTCCTTCTACACCCCCCACCCCTGGGGGTCAGTGAGTGAAACACACATAAAATCCACTGTCCCCGAGACCCTGTGGAAATCAGGGAACCTGAGGAAGTGTGGAGAGTCCTCTGTGTGCCTTGGCCAGGGTGTGAGGGACAGGGAGGCCGGAGGACGGCGCCTCTGCTTGGAGGCCTCCTGGAGTCCTCCAGGGTTAACCCTCTACGTGCTGACCGCCACCCTTGGTGACTCACGTCGTCACGGTCGGGGTTTCCTGCCCAGGAGCCTGGCCTGCCCACCACCCGCCACCCGACCTGTGAAATCTCTGGTCAGGAGGTGGATGCAGCAGTGACCGCAGCGCTGACCGGGGCCCTGGGACCCTTGTGTTTGCCTCGGGCTGTGTGAGCTCGCACAGCGGCTGTGTCTGGGTGATGGGGGAGAAGCTGGACGGAAGGGCTGCACACGTCACCCAGGGACACTGTTTCTGGCAGGGGTTGGCCTTGACCTTGCTTTGGAGACCAGGGCCTTCTCCCCAGATAAGCATCCAGCGTGGTCTGTGGGCCTCGGCCAAGCACCTCGCCCGGGGAGAGCAGAAACGGGGGGCTTCCTCACGGGCTGCCAACCGTTGGGACAGCCGTGCCTGCTCTGTCGCTTCGCCACAGGGTGGACTGGAACAGCGGCCCTGTCCACCACAGTGTCCCCAGCAGCCCACCCGGGGCCCACGGAGCCCTCAACCACCATGTATGGAAGGAAGAAAAAGAGGAAAGAGAAAGAAGGGGGGTCTCGAGCATCGACCACAGGAGCCCCCCAAGGCCGACGTCCTCGTTACCAGGCCACGCTCTGGTCCCAGAGCCGGAGTCCCAGCTGGCAAGCGCCAGGGACCCGGACCCACCACACTGCTCTGCATCTCAGTTGCAGGCTGAGGCGAGTCACTCTCGATGCCATCAGGCCCCGCTCTGGGCCCCTCATGCCTGTGGTCTCCCCCTCAGAGGACCCCTCCCCGGGCAGGGACTGCCGTGGCCCCATTTCACAGATGGGAGGACGGAGGCCCTGCGGGCTCAGGTTTGGACACACACGGTCTGACTGCAGGAACCGCGTCTCAACCCGGCACTCCTGGGAAAGAAGGCAACGCCGGGGAGCCCCCAGTCAGTTGGTCTGTTCCGACACCGTGGAGCCTGGGCACCTGCCCTGAGGAAGAGGGCTCCCTGGCTACCTCCCGGGCCAGCTGGCCAGGGGGATCCTGCTGGCCACAGCCTCCGTGAGATGCTCCTGGGGAAGGGACTGGGCGAAGGCACATGAGACCCCAGCACGACTCCCAACCCGCCACGTGAATGTCTGGGAACCTCAAAAGTAAATGAAAAGAAAAAGAAACCTCTGCAGCCGGGTGTGGTGGCTCTCAGCTATAATCCTGTAACCGGGGGCTGAGGCAGGGGGTTTGCTAGCTGGCAGCCCGCCTCCGCGGCTCAGCGAGACCCTGCCTCAAACGAAACAACAAACCGCTGGGCTGGGGCTCCGGGGGACCACCCTGTACCTAAGAGGAGGAGGAACGGGGCCTCTTCAGTCTGGAACATCCGCACTGAGCCTAGAACGAGAATTTACCCCTTTTAGAAACACTGAAAATAAATTTTAGAAATATTCAGAAACTATGATTTGCCCACTTATATTCATATAATACCAAACAGGGTGGCTTAGAGTCTTGGTCCAAAATAATCATTTTGGAAGAGAAAGACTCCCTGTGTCACACCTGCCTCTTGGTGACCTGCAGGATGGAAGCCAGGGACTGCCCCTGATATCCACAGGGGACGGCAGTCCCCGAGTCAGAGTCCAGCCTGGCAGAGGGACAGCACTGCTGAGAGCCAAGCTGCCCATAGGACGCAGATCGGGCTGTTGGCTCAGACCCACTCGCAGAGCTGACACCGGGCGGAGAGGGGGGGATCCTGGGGAAGACGGCTGACCCCCCCACCCCCGTGGCAGATGGTGCAGCCTGCCCAGGGAGCTGCCCTCGGGAGAGGTCTGGGGAGCATTATGCATCCCCCCTTCCCGGAGCCCAGTGCACCGGCAGGAGGACACAGGGCCTCAGGCCCCCACCACATTTCCGGAAGGTGGTAGAATATGCCATCTAATGACAAGGGCCAGGAGGAGATCTATGGGCACCTGCTCAGGCCAACGAGCCCCCAGCTGACTCTCCAGCTCCTAATGAGGGAGCAGAGGCACAGCCTGGCCCAGGTGACCTTGGACAGGTTGCCCGGCCTCAGTTTCCTCAAGTACAACCACAGACTGTGATTACCCTGCCTTCTCGAATACCGGCTTTGGGACTCTTCAAGAGGCTCCCGCCCACAGCAGGCTCCTCCCTTCGAAGGAGTTAGCCGCACACTTGCTGTTCCAGGGGCCACGCTGGGCCTCGGCCTGCACCGCTCACTAAGCCCTCACAACGCTGTGAGGTAGGTGTCTTGTCTTCCTGTTTTACAGAGGGAAACTGAGGCCTGGCAAGGTGCAGTGACTTTGACCCCATGGCCTCAAAGCCCAATGGGTCTCTACGGGCCACTCTGTTCCACTGACCTCAGAACGCCATTCCAGGCAGAGGCCCTCCTGGACCCCACCCTCCTCTTCCCCTCTCTCATGCCCAGGCCTGCTGGTCCTCCTGAGACCGGCTTCCATGGATCTCAATGCAGAAGCTACTACCGGAGGCAGCTTGGAGGCCGGGACACACCACGAGAGGTCTCTGCAGGGCAAGGCTCCCGGGGGCCCCTGGCAGCTGGGCCCAGCCCTGCCCTGCTGCCCTGCACCCTGGACAGCAGCCTGCATCTGCAATTACTGCCCTGGTTCCAGAACCAACCAGAAGTAAAGAGCTTCTCACTCTCGGGCAGCCTGTCTGGGCCTCCCAGTCCAGCCCCGAGCCGCCCGGCTCACTTATTGTGAAGAGCTCTTCACCTACAGCTGGCCAGCCGCTGCAGCTGTGCCCCACAGGGACCCGGGAGGAGAAGTGGGGTGTTGTGTGTGCGTGTGCAGTGCTCATGTGTGTGTGCATGTGTGAAACACATGTGCGTGTGTGTGTGTCCCTGGGGCCTCCTGATGCTCGATAGAGGAGTCTGAGGTGGAGGGATACGGTGGGGACAGGCAGGGGCTCCCACTAGTACTGCTTTCAGAAGGGTCCAGGGCCACCTGCAGAGACCCTCCACCTGAAAACGTGGGCTTCCCTGAGCCAGCAAAGGTACTGCAGACCATGGTCTTCATCTGGCAAAGGGAGACCAGGAGAGAGGTGGGCAGGCCTCAAGCGTCCAGGGCCAGCGCACCTGCACCCTGGACCCAGCCATGGGGCTGCTGTGCTGTGTGGCCTGGGGTGAGGCCTCAACCTCTCTGGGACTCAGTTGGCCCTTAGTCTTGCTAACAGCTGAGGCTGACTGAGTGCTGGCCGGCTGCTGAGCACAGATCCTCCTGACATGGGGTGGGGCCGGGGGGGACGCGCAGAGGTCAGTGGATGAAGGAGCACCCCCACTTCGCAACATCAGAACTGAGGCTGGGGAGACCCAGTCAGGGCTCACGCCCCCCACTTGGGATTAGACCACGCAGCTGGATCTCTGGGCCCCGCCATGAGGCATGTCCTCAGCCGCCCTCCAGAAGTGCCCCTGGCCTCTGCCCAGACCAGCCAACCTCCCATCTATTTGAAAGTCTCAATCCCACCACCCTGAGGGCCTCAGGGCAGTCAGTCCTTATCCCAGACACCCACTGACCTGACTCCGCAGGTGGTGGGGCCCGTTGGCCCTCCGGGTCCACCTGCCTGGAGCCCTCCCCCCGACCCCACCCCCTTGCAGGGCAGGCGGTGGATGAAGGAGTTTCTGTTGAGACCGTGCAGCAGCCAGGCGAGGAGCACCTCCACCTCGTAAGGAAACCCAGAGGGTTCAGACCTCAAAACCTCCCTGAGATCCTGGGGGGATGCGCAGCCCCCCAGGGTAGGGGGTGGGCGGGGTTCCAATCGGCCAGGGGAGGTTTCCCAGCTGTGCCAGTTTTTAAAGAAAAGCCCTGCCAGGGGGCAGTTCAAAGGCCCCCTCCCGCCCCAGCCCAGCTGTCCAGCCGCATCCCAGCACCTCCCAGAGCGCCTCTGGCCTGCAGCGGTCAGGGGAGACTGCCAACCCCCTCCTGCTGCAGACTTCCCCGCCTACGACCTCCCTGCCTCTCCTCCCAGGCCCCCGTCTCACCAACCTCCGCCCACTCCACCTGGCAGCCTTACTGCCTGCAGCTAAGACCTTGGACTTGAACTCGGACCCCCGCGTGAGGGGAAGTCAAAAGCAGCCCCGGGCTGGACCGCGGCCCTGCGGGCGGCCGGGCTGATCCTCACTGGCCGGCCCTGATGGCCTGCAGGCCCTGTACCTGGTGCCAGGAGGTGGTGGCCGGCCTGGCTCCGAGTCCCAGCCTGCCCAGCCCGTCCCCAGCCGCCGCCTTGATCCACAGTCAAGCGTGAGCTCTGCACACCCTGTTGGATGTCCCCGGGAAAACCTCGGCTCTGCGTTTTGCTGACACCATCTTTTCCTTTCCTTTCCGCCTTCCTCCTCCACGGCCCGCAGCGCCCTCCGGCTGCCCCTGCGCCCCGCCCAGGACCCGCAGGAACCGCTGCGCCCTGGAGGCAGGCAGATGGGACCAACCCCGCGGAAGGTCCCCTCTGCCACGCAGTGGGGACCGGAGGCTGCGGGCACCCGCCCCCCGCTGGTCGGTGCTGGGCACCAGCTGGGCCAGTCCCTCCCGAGGTCCCCTGAGGTCCCGACCCCATCCCTGGCCACTCCCCCTCCCCACGGAGACAGGGGGACCCCTGACGGCCCACCGCACACCCTCACTGATAGCCCCCACCATCTTCCAGAAATGTCAAGAGCAGCCAGCCCCCAGTGAAGCCGGACACCGCCGGGTGGCCCCGGCAAGGAAGCCCCGCCCTCCGCCCCCCCCCAACCCTCTCCAAGGACTGCAGCCGCTAAGCTGTTCGGACTTGAGAGGGGCTTAGGGGGGCGGGGAGCAGATTTTTAATGTTGCCGGTAGTCTTTGATTCTGAAGGTAAGGGTCACCCACTGACTTGGGGGGTATGGAACCCGATCACTTATCACAGGAGGATTCCTTCCCTTAAATAAGTGCCCAAGGGTGTATGCCTGCGCTCTGGGGGTCTCCTCTCTTCCAAAGAACTGTGCCCCGAGGCTGTCCTGTTACAGTTCTACAAGGGTAGAATTTGATGAGAGCTGCATCACCGAGTTCTGTAACAAGGGTGAGGCCCAGAGAGCTTAAATCATTTCTCCAGAGTCACACAGCACAGTAAACAAATAAAATATACTAAAATTGGCAGTTTCTTAAAATTTAAAACACTTCTGATATGCCACCCAGTCATTCCTCTCCTAGGTATTTACCAAAAAAAAAAAAAAAAAATATATATATATATATATATATATATATATATATATATATATATATATATATATCAAGACTAAACTAAATATTTATAGCAGTTTTATTCATAATAGCCCAAACCTGGAAATAACTCAAATGTTCATAAACAGGCAAACGAAAAAACAAATTGTTAAGCATTCCTACTGACATGTGAACAGGGCAGTTTTTCAATTGTAAATAGGAGAGGGGGACAAGACAAAGAGGAAGGCCCAGCAGGAAAATGGGGAGCTCAGAAAGAGGTTAGGGTGCAGTCCCGCCGTTGGCACCCCTACCCGGCTCTGCCAACTCTGTGGTGTAAACGCTTCCACCTCCGCCAATCTGAGCTCCTGGTGTGGAGTCACTAGCCAGAGTCCCCCACACAGACACAGTCACCGCCAGTACCCTCCAGAGCATAAGTAACAGCAACTGGAGGGAAATAATTAGGAAGTGGGAGTTTTGAATAGCCATTGTCTTCTTCCATCTAATCTAATTGTGAGCTCCTGTAATTTGATTGTTAATGACGATGGCTCATAAAATTCCCCAAGTTTTAACAATTGGAAACAGCCGAGCTGACCTGCTCCAGCGCACACTGGGCAGAGATAGGAGGGGGTGGCCAGCCAAGTCCCCAAGTGTCCCAGCGACCTGGGGTTGGCAGTGGCAACCAGAGCTGGGTGTCAGAGGAGGGTGACAGAAGCCACCTTCAGGCCCTGATGGAGTTGGGGCTCTGAGTGGGGTGAAGGTGGGGGCCCTGGCTTTGCACTGAAAAGGAACTGGTCGGCTCCTCCCTGGGGACCTCAGGGAGGAACCGGAGCTGCCTCTGAGCCCTAGGTCTCGGGTGGGGAGCCTGGCTCGCTGCAAGTGTTCATGGGGTCCTTGCTCTGCCCTTCCAAGCCACACAAATTGTGACTCATTTGCTCTTGAAAGCTCTCCAGAAAAGCGGAAGCCATCTTCTTAATAATCATAATGACAATCACTAGCACAGATCCAATTCTGTGTGTCACTGGGGACTGCTCCGAGGCCCCCCGTATTAATCTATGTAATTTAATAACCCTGGAAGACGGTACCGTCTGTATGCAAGTGAAAACTGAAAACCCAGAGAGGTTGAGTAACTTCTCCAAGTAACACAGCTAGTCACCGAGCCGTGGCCCCAGGACCTACGCGGAGGCACACTCCGGCCCACGAGTCCCCTCCTGCGGCGGTTTTGGGTACTGCACCCGGTTCCCCTCCACTTGCACAACCCGGAAGCAGGAGGCCTGGAGGGAGGAGAGCTCAGGGCTGTCCCTGCATCCTGGGCTGTCACCTTGGTGATTCCCAGCTCCGGGTCCCAGCGCATTGCTCCGCGCTCCCGGGGACATTTTCACGGGTCTGAGGCAAAAAGAAAAGACCCTAGTGAGGTTGCCAACCATCCTTTCTTGGAAATAATGTCCTTCAGCGGGAGAGATGCCACTTCCTTTTTTAAAACGTCCTTTTTTCATGCCGCCCGGTGCAGGGTCTATTTCTGGCCATGTTCTAACATCCTCAGCTGGTGAGGGAAGGTTGTCACCTCAGATTGTCCCAAGGTGTGGAACAAGATACTGGGTCTCATCCATGAAAGCCCAAAGGTGGGGGACACCCAGTGCCACCCTTGGCTGGGGACACGCCCTGCAGATCCCCTGGTGCCCCCTGGGGGCCTCTGCTGCTCACCAGAGACAGCCCTGCTGGGGAGGGGACTCTAGCTCACTCTGGCCAGGCAGGGGGCAGATGCAGCCTCAGCCTGAAGGAGGCCAGGATGGGCCCTGGCACCTCTGTCTGAAAACCGTGCACCCCAAGCTCAGGGCAAGGCCGGGGACAGAGCCCAGCGCCCCCTGGGCTCCCACACAGCCCTGCCCCCCACTCTGCACACGCACACGGTGCCAGTCACACTCGGGCCCAGGCTCACACTCCCCCCTCCAGGCAGTCGGGGTCCCCAGGGCCCAGAGCCCAGCCAATCTATTCATTTCCAATTTTGAAACACACACCAGTGCGTTGTTGGTATCTGTGGTCACGCGCAGCGCGTTGCACCTCTAAAAAACGCACCCCTGCACTTTGACGGGAACTTTGTGCCCCTTGACCCACGTCTTCCTTTTCTCCATCCCTCCTCCTGCTTTCCAGCCCCGTTCTACTCTGTTCCTTGAGATCAAGTATCTTAGATCCTCAGATGGGGGAGAGCGCGCAGCGCCTGTCTTCCTGGGCCTGGCTTATAACCTTCTCCAATTCCATCCATCCTGTCACAAATTCCTTCTTTTGGGGGGCTGTATAGTATTCCCAGTGCACACGTACCACGTTTTCTTTATCTGTTCATCCGCACACTTAGTTCGGTTCTTATGTTGGCTACTATGAATTGTTCTGCCCAGAGAGTGCAATCTCTTGAACAGGCCAATTTCATTTCCTTGGCATATTGCTATAATCTGAATGTCCCCTGCAGGGCTCACGTAGAAATTGAATGGTGGCTGGGATGGTGATTAGGCCAGGCTGGGGTGCAGCTGAGTGGTAGAGCACGTGCAGGGCCCCAGGTTCCATCCCCAGCACCAAAAATGTCGCCAGAGCCCTGGATGAGTCAGTCACCTAGTAACCCATTCATTGGAATGAATCAAGGCCACCGTGGTGGGCGAGGCAAGCCAGCCCAGCCCGAGGTGCAGGCCACCTGTGAACCCGGTGGGAGACAGTTAAGATTTGTGGAGTGAAACGTCCTGGAGGTTCCTGGGTCGCTGGGAAGAACAGCCAAGCCTGGAGCTCTGCATCTGGGTAGCAAATGTTCTCCCAAACTCCAGCAGAGGCTGATCCACTGGCGAACACACATGGGGAGCTGACCGCGGGCCAGGAACGGAGTGGGACAGGCCTGAGGGTGGGGGACGCGGCACACCTTAGACGGCTCCTTTCAACGTGCAGGGCAGGGGCCGCCAGCAAGGTCCCCAAGCCGCCACAGAGGGCTGGCCAGCCTCCAGGAGGGGCGGCTCCCTCCCCAGGACAGAGGGGGGTGGACAGGGCACACAGGCTGGCCCAGGAAGGACTCCAAGGTGCCCCAGAAGGACAGGCAGCAGGGACCCTCGGGTGCCACCTGCAAGCCACCCTGACAGTATCAGGCAAAGCTTTTCCCGTGTGGCCTCAAGTCCCAGGAGACCCAAAACACTTCAAGACCTGGGGGCCAACAAGTGGGCAATGTGACCTTGAAATCGTACCTGTGCCTACCTGCGCTGCCTGTCTAGGGACCACGGGCCTCAGTGACTCAGAGCTCCCAGGAAGGAGCTGGACTCACACACAGTGAGACCCAGGCAAGCTGGGTGGCCACAGGATGGGCAGGTGGTGTGGGATGGGTCAGTGGGACCGTGAAAATCCTATTAAAATCCTCCATCAGCTGTCTCCTGAGGGCCAGCCTCAGACCCCAGGTATGTCACTTGGTTCTCCCCACCACCCGTGAAGCAGGCTTGCTCTAAGAACCTCTATTTTACAGAGGAGCAACAGGGCCCAGAGAGGTTAAGTAATGTGTCCAAAATCACACAGCTGGTCAAAGTGACAGAGCAAGGGTTTGAAGGGAGCAGCCTGGCCCCAGAACATGAATGGACACTAGCAAGGACGGACAGGGATTGGGAGGGCTGAGATGAGGCTATCAGGGGCCTGGGGAAGGCTGTACAGAGCAGGTGGAATCTGGCTGGAGAGGCAAGGCCCCCAGCTCTGCCCGTTGGGAGTCATGAGAATCCATCTCTCTGCTGCTACCAACAGCCAGGGGTAGTTCCAAGTGGGCAAAGCCAATCCAAGAGGGAGCAGAGGCCACCAGGGAGTGGACCATCCGGCAGCTGCGGACTCCAGGTGCTGACCCGACCGGACATGCCGAGGGCAGGAAGACTAGGGAGCGGGCAGCCAGAGCCTGGTAAGAAGCCACCCGTCCCATGGAAGCCTCACCCTCCCGCCCTCGAGCTGGAGCTCAGGCCACCCATGGGAGCACCTGTGGCTGAATGCCCACCTGTAACCTGTGACTCAGCCCAAAAAGCCTCCCCCGAGCCTCCAAGACGCCGGCCGGCCCCCGGGAAGCCCGCTGGACCCACAAAGTCCAGGTTGACTGCGAGCAGGGAAGAGAGGCGCACAGGCCATAAAGCAGCTGGACAGCCCATGGCAGGTCGAGGTCCTTGGTGGGCA
The DNA here is from genome assembly GCF_048772815.1 of Callospermophilus lateralis. Lineage (NCBI taxonomy): Eukaryota > Metazoa > Chordata > Mammalia > Rodentia > Sciuridae > Callospermophilus > Callospermophilus lateralis. The sequence continues at coordinate 126,598,013 of NC_135311.1, read as the reverse complement.
GTTTGCACTCTTGTTAATGGCCGTGCCGATGGACACTGGCTGTGGAGGCCCCCGGTGACCACTCATGAAGCTGGAATCCGTCACAGAAGTGGGGAGGGGCTGCTGCTCATCTGCTCCTCGGGGTGCCTGAGCCTCTCCTGATCCTGATGTGTCCCCCGGAGACCTGGCCACGGCCCTACTAACTCGGGGCACTGGGGAGCCACCGCAGCCACATTTCCCCATCTCCTTTATTGTCTTTAGGACAATGGTCTCCCGGCTCCGAAGCTCCTGCTCATCTCAGGGTCAGGCAGAAGGAGAGGGGACGTCCAGGGGCCTGGGTGGCGGTGAGGCCGGGCAGGGAAGGCCGCGCAGGGCCAGTGCCCCGCTGGGACCGTGGGAGGTCTGGATCACTCCTGCCCCTGCCACCCCTGCCAGCCACAGTGGGGCCGGAGCCACCAGCCCCCTCCCTCCGCACCCCAGCCTCAAGCCACGAAATGGCCACCGAGGGGAAGACCCGGACTCGCCCTCTTGACTCGGGCTTAGCCCAAACTCTGAGTCCTGACCAAGAAGTCATCCCAGCGTCCCCAAAGCTGGGGCTCTCGGTTCACCTCAGGCTGTGTGTGCGCGAGAGAAGACAGACAGAGAGGGACGGAGAGAGACAGAACCGAGGGTAAAAGGCGACACTGGCCAGGTGCACGCCTGACATCCCAGCGACTCGGGAGGCTGAGGCAGGAGGATCACGCGTTCAAAGCCAGCCTCAGCAATGGCGAGGCGCTGAGCACCTCAGTGAGACCCTGTCTCTAAATAAAGTACAAAATAGGGCTGGGGATGTGGCTCAGTGGTCAATGCCCCTGACCTGAATCCCCAGTCCCCCCCCCAAAAAAAAAATAGGCGACAACGTTTGGCCCCCCCACTGGCCCTCCCACTGGCCCAGGAAGAAAGCTCTGGCACCCCCTGGCCTAGGGGGCTGTGAACGTCCTTTAATTAAGTAATGAATGTGGAACCCAGAAAATGAGCAGCAGCGATCACCCGCTCACGCCTGGCTCTGCCCAGGCTCACTGCCCCGTTGCCAGGGCTCGGCGGCATGTGGGCACCAGGGCCGAGGGCAGCAAGCCACATTCCAGCTCGGTTCCAGCTCCTTCTACGTCCAGGGAGACAGCCAGGGCCCCGAGCAGCAGCCATCATTCCGTCAAAGGGCTCTGATGACACGGAAAACCACGAGACACGGCCAGAGTGGTTTGTCACCAGGGCCCCAGTGGAATTGGCTCAGAAGGAAGGGATCGTTGCACATTTTTCCAATGAGGCTGAAATAAAGAGTCGGGACGTGTTGGAGAGGCGGCCCTGGGCGTCTGGAGCCCCTGACTGTGCAGGAGCAGGCCCCTCTGTGACGATCCCAGCTCTGACGCGGAGCCACCGCCGCGGGGTGCAGACCAGCCGAAGGCGCCCTGTCTGCCCTTCCAGCAGGGATCCGGAGCCCCGGCGAGTCCAGGGGCAGCTGGAGACCAGGAGCCAGAGCCTCTGAGATCCCATTTCTGCATCCTCAGCAGAGCTGAGGGCCGGGGCTCTGGACCTAATGACAGAGCTGGGAGCTCCTGGGTCAGCTCCACAGCGAGACCCTCCGAGATGGGGAGCTGGGGGGGAGGAGAGACCCCCGTCGACCCTGAAGCCCAGGCTCTCTGCCCACCGCATTATTGGCCTCCAGGAGTCTGCGGCTTTGGGGTCTGGAGCACCTCGAGAATCCAAGATCAGAACAAAACGAGGGGGCTCAGGGGGACGGGGGCTGGGATCCCGTGGGACGGGCCCTGCTTCAGCCTCTGGCTCCTGAACCTGCTCATCTAAACCACCCAGCCGCCCTGGGATCTCGAGAGCAGATGGATCCAAAGCAGCCAAGGATCTTGGAAGCCAGCTTGAGCTCAAAAGTGAAGGCAAAGACCGTGTCCAGTTTGGCCCAGTCCAGGGCTTTGGGAAGACATCTTGAGACATTTCGCCAAACCCCGAGCTAAGCCAGCAGGGCCCTCCTCCTATCATCATGAGTCCTCCGCAGATTGTTTCTTTCGAGAGCAATTTGCCTCTGTGTGCTGAGCCCTTCTGAGGAGCTTGGCTTCTGCAGCTGTTGGGCACAACTTCCTTCCCCCACCACCTGGCAGGCAGCAGGCGCAGGGCCCAGCTCCAGCCCCAGCCCAAGGACCCCGGCCTGCTCTCCGCGGGCTCCAGAGTCTCCAGGGCGGGGCCAAGGGCAGCAGGCACACAGGACACCGTGGGCCGGGGGCACTTCAGGGCCCAGCGAGGCTGGCAAAGGCTGCCCATCTGGGCCGGGCCTGTCGCAGTCAAGCCTCTTAGAGGGGAAATCCCGAGTGGCTCAGGCACAAGGAGAGCATATGGCGGCCCCGGGGCCCAGGGAGAACCTCAGCAGGGACGGGGGAGGCCTGAGCTTTCCCACCCCAGCCCTCTCTCTGCTCCCATGGGGGCCACGCGGCTGGGAACAGACACCTCCAGGCTGTGCTTCTTGTCTGGAGGGCACAGGGACCCCCAGGGTCCCCCCACTCAGGGCTCTGTGTGCACCTGGGCTCCTCCTGAGCAGCTCTCTGCAGGGCGAGGGCTTGGGCAGAGCTAGAGCCTCTCCCTCGCTCCCCCCTTCCCATCTTCCCCAGCCATGTCCCTTCCGCTGTCAGAATTGTTGCTCATTCCTGTCACTGTCCTGTGCGTGGCCCCAGACCCCTCGGACCTGCCCGCCCCATGGACACCCCTGCCACCGCAGCCGTGCCAGCTTCCGCGTCACCGTCACCCAGGCAGCTGGCTCTCAGGACCCTTCCAGTTCAACAGGTAAAGAGCCCTTGCACCTTGGTCCCTCAGCCCCGCGTCTCCCAGGTGCTCCTCAGAGCCCACAGTCTGGGGACCGCCACGGCCTGACCACGGCTTCTGGCACTTCTGGCGAAACCCCTCAATTTAACCTAATGGACTAAATGGGGAACCATTTCTATATGATTAATTAATCAGGGTCCTACGAGGAAGGATAATAATATAACTACTTAAGTCGTCTGCGAGGCCCTGCTGCCAGGCCATAAAAAGAGCACCGAGAATAGCACAGGAAGCCCGCAGGGTGGGGGCGCCCTGACCAGCCCCAGGCTTCACTGGGGGCGGAGGGGGGGGTCCAAGCCCAAGGTCCACCTGGTCGACCTGCGCCCCTGAACCGTTTCCCCCTTGCGTTGGTGGAAGGATTGACGGGTGTTTGTCCGGGACGTGGTGGAAACTCAACAGATGCAATATCTGAAAATTGCCCGGGACAAAAGAGACTCAGAATACATGGAAAATGTTGCTCAAGAAATTCCGGCACAGACGCTCATGCTAAGGGTGGAAACAACGTTGTCGTTGTCGAATGGAGCCCCTTCTGTTTTATTAGCAAATGTCGTCTCCTTGTCTGCACTGTTTTCTTTTCTTTTCTTTTCTTTTCTTTTTTTTTTTTTTTTTTTTTTTTGGTGGTGCTAGGGATCCAACCCAGAGGTGCTTTACCACTGAGCTACATCTTCAGCCCCCCTTTTTGTTTTATTCTGACATAGGTTCACCAAGTTGCCCAGGCCGACCTTGAACTTGAACTCCTCCTGCCTCAGCCTCCAGAGTCGCTGGGATCACAGGCTTGACCCTCTGCACTTTCCCTCTGCACCCCACCTCCAGTCTTCTGAAAGCGAGTGCTCAAAATTTTAAGCAAATGTACATTAAAACCCCAACAAGCACAGTCTTGGTTCATTATAAGAGTTGGGCTTTGCAGATGAGTAAATGACAAATGCATCAAGGTGACTCTGGTCAGTAGAGTTGCTGGTGCATCTTTTTAAAATATTTTCTAGTTCTAGTTGACACCATACCTTTATTTTATTTGTTTATTTTTATGTGGTGCTGAGGATTGAACCCAGGGCCTTGCACCTGCTAGGCAAGTGCTCTACGCTGAGCCACACCCCAGCCCTGGACATTAGCATCTTCAATGATGGCTGCAAGCCTCTCGGTGCCTCCCCTGCCCCAGGAGGCCAAGCCTCTCCCCGTACCCCTCCTTTTCCCTTCCCCCTCCCCGGAATCTCTTGGCCATTTCCCTACTCTGGGTCTCCCACCTGGGTCCCTCGGGTGTCCTGGGCCTGGTTCTCAATCCCTCAAGGCCTTGCTAGATAATCCCTTCATCTATGGCCACACCTTCTTCTGCAAAGGACCAGACAGGAACTATCTGGTTTTATAGGCCACACCGTCTCCGTGGAACCTCTAGACTCTGCCGCTGTATCATGAAAGCAGCCACGGGTAGCATGGGACGAGTGTGGCTGTGTATCAATAAAACTTTATTTACAAACACAGTGATGAGTCGGATTTGGGCCGAGAGTCCGTTAGCTCTCAGGACTTTGTGCCCCATAACGGTGAATCTCCTGCATCTGGAGGCTCACTGCTGTTCTGGCCGAGGCTTTCCCTACTTTACCCCCAGACAGGGTTAATGAGGGACATGTTAGACACTGGGGACATTCCGGAGGAACAGCTACCTGAGACGTGGTGTCTTCTGATGTCTCTCCGTCACCACACAGGGCCACCACACAGGGCCACCTACGACGCTGGCAGATTGTGGAAAGTCCTCTCGCTTTGACTGCATCAGGATCCCTCAAGCCTGAGAGTGCTGCAGAGTCTCCCAGAGAGCTTGTTAATACAGGGCGCTGGGGCCCGCTCCCAGGGATTCTGATTCAGGGGTTATGGTGTGGAGCCAAAGAGTTCCCATTTCTATCAAATCCCCCCAGATGGTGCTAAGCTGCGGCCCCAGGACCACCCTTTGAGAACCCCTGGGCTGCACGTTTAAAAAAAAAAAAAAAAATCTAAAGATGTACTGCCACCTAGTGGGCAGTTCCTGGTACTGCCCTACGTCTACCATCCCTTCAATTCTAAAGTGTACAAAAATGACACATCCTTTGTCACGGAGAAGAATCAGATTCACAAAGCCAATTTGTCATTTGTGTACTTGGGATTCCATAACCATACTCCAAGCTTCTTTCAAGAAATGAGGTGTCACATTATTTACAATAACATGGCAGTGATTTTTAAATCAACCTAAACTAGAAACAGATTATTTTCCACCAGGGGAAAAACACTTTAAATATCTAAATAGAATAGAACTGCTGCTGGCTCTGTTCTCTGGCCACTCTCCCACTGCCAGATGCACATACCTCTTCTGAAAAGCAAATCCATGCCCCGGCCCTCCAACCCGCTTTGGCTGACCACCCTGACCTGGTGTGGCCGATGAAATCCAGCAGGAGACCAGTGGAAATGAGCTGCAGCTTTTGATCTCGGCACACACAGAACCATAGCGGTGACAGCGGTCCCTGCTCATAGGCAGCCTTATGAACACTTGCCACGTGGCAGGGAAAGCAAAAGGCTCCTCTCGAAATCGAGATCTCTCTCTAGATTTCACTTCTTGTGCCTTATTTATATTTACCCAAATTTGTCGCCCATTCCCACTGCCCAGTATTTCCACATACGCACTTTTTTTTTTTCATTTTACTTTAGTTGTTGATGGACCTTTCTTTTATGCATTTATTTCTATGCGGTGCTGAGGATCGAACCCAGGGCCTCCCACAGGTCAGGCAAGCACTCTACCGCTGAGCCCCAGCCCCAGCTCCATGCACCCTGATGTGCCCCAAGCGCCATCGCCCACTCCCACCTACCCATCCCAGGGAAAGACCTGGGTCGCCAACTCCATGCAGCACAAAATAAAGGGGACCGTGGTCCCCGGTTGCAGATGACTCGCATTCCATGCTTGGCGGGCAGCTGGATTTCTTTTCGCGTGGAGAAATGTATTAGGACCCTGCTACGAGGACGAGGATGTACCAGGAGAACGGAAATGACAGGGACCGGAATGGTTTTTGATGCCAGCAGTGTCTATTTGATCTCCAGATGTGAGGCAGCTGACGGCTAATTAGTCTGACTTAGATCTTCACAGACCCCTGCCCTCCACACGTGCTGTGGCCACGCTGGTGTGACAACGCGTCTGTCTGATTGAGGACTCTCTGAATGAACACACCGGTGACCCCTGAGGACTCTGGAGCCTCAGCACGTGGACCAGAGATGGTCTTTTTCCTTCCTGCCTGACCCAGGACAGGTCATGAAGTGACATTCTTTAGTGGAGTGGCTGATGGCGTCCTGACGGGGCTGGAGCAGGTTGATCAGCTTCAGGTTTCAGAGTCCGAGGCCACCATTAAGGCCGACCTCCGTGGTCAGAGCTACTGGATGTGGATTCGGTGGCTGCTAATGAAACAGCGATCCGATCGCGGTGCCTTCGCTGCCGGGCTGTCTGCAAGGAATGAAGAGCAGAGCAGGTCGGGAGCCTGGGGCCGAGAGGGGACACGCAGGGAGGCAGGCGGGTGGCCTCCTCCCATCTCCCTGTCCCCTCTCCCTCCTTCCTTGATGGCTCCAGTGTCCCAGCTCTCAGGGACCGCAGCAGCACAGAGAGCCACAGAGGACTGCGCTAACGGGCCATGGCACCCTGCTCCTTCCTTCACAGGTGACGCGTCTAACACTCAGGGACATAAAGTGATCCGAGAAGACCCACTCTGGAGTCCCTGCTTTAACTGCCGCACTCGAGTTCTGGGCCGTGCTTGTCCTCCGCCATCCAGGGCCACCAAGAATGTGGTCTAGGGAAGAGTGGACGTGTGACCTTCAGTTCCCTGGAGGGTGACTGGAATTACAATCCCACTCCACCTGAACCCGGAGCGTGACTTCATGGTGGACTAACGTGAGTCCTGGCCCCTTGACTTTGGGCTTGGCCGTGGGACTAGCTTTGGCCAATGGTTCACGGTGGCTCAAGTAGAGGTTTGAACCTGCCTGTGCTATAAATGCCCCAGGACGTGGGTGGACCCAAGCTGGACCTGAGATCCACCCCCTGCCTTCATGAGCACATCCCGCCCATGACACTGTTCCAGGCCGTGGGACACCAGGGAACCTTCCAGAATATGTGGAGCCTCAGAGGAGAAGTGTCCCTGCCCTGCCCCCTCCTGTTCCATGGACACTGGTGTGGGGACACCGTACCTGGTGCTGGCACCACCTGGTGACCACAGGGTACAAGCATAAGCACAAAGACAAAGGTCAGTCCACTCAGGATGCCCAACGAGAAACAGTCCCTGATGGCCACTGAGTCAGCCACCTGCACACTTTTCTATTTAAAAAAAGAAAAAGAAAAAAAAAAAAAGCGATCTCTCTCTGTTCCCGCTGCAGCCCGGGGATCCTGTGGGTCACAGTCAAAGCCATCGCCAGTGGCTGCTGGCTTTCCTAAAAAAAAAAAAAAAAAAAAAAAAAAACTTTATAAATGAACACCTGCTCCTCTCTCTTTTTATTTAAATTGGCCACCACCACCGATGGCAGAAGCTCGTGGTCCTTGCTCATACCGGTCATGGCACTGTGGCCCTCTCCCTGGACGGGGCAGGGCAGAGCTGCCCATGTGGGAAGCAGCTTCACTGGAATCAGCTCCTGGGCTCTGTGCTCCCTGCTCCTCCACCGCTCGGCCCCTGGCCTCCAGCCGCTCCTGACTCCCCGCCCGGCTCCACCTCTGGGCGCTGGGCTGCCCCCGTGCCTCCTCCTCCCGTGCTCCCCACATGCTGTCAGGTTGGATTGCGGGCAGTGTCCCTGGGGTGGCACTCTGGGGAGGGACTGGGGCCTTCAGGAAGCAGAGCCTTGGGTCATTGGAGGTGTGTCCTGCGGGCGCCGTGGGACCCAGTTTGTCTCCTCTCTCCCTCCTTCCTCCTCCCCAGCTTCTTGGCTCCAGACGTTCTCCATGTTGCGCTGCCCTCACCGAAGCTCCAACCCACGGAGCTGCCCAGCCTTGGACTCAGCTTCCAGAACCACGAGCCAAAATGAACCCCTCTTGGCTTCCCAGGGTTTGTTATGGTGACGGGGGGCTAACGGATACAGCCAGCTCCCGGCCCCAGGGATGCCCCCCTCCGGGAGATGGCCACCCTGACCCCCCCCACAAACCTGCAGTGCCTCATCTTGGCCTACTTTTTTGTTTTGTCCAGTGTCTAGAAACTCCTGCCATGGTCTATAAGTGGGTTGTTTATTGTGCTCATCTCTTGTTTGCTTCTGTCTGCTCCAATGTCCCTGAAGACCAGGGGCGGGTTTCATAGACAGAACCAGGTCTCCAACGCTTCTGCCACCACATGGTGTTCCCTGAAGCCTGCCAGGTGAGAATGGAGGTGACCACTGTCCCCCCAGGGGGTTAACTGCCTGTGTCTCTGGGGAATCTGTTTTATCTGCTTTGCTTTTTCCAGGGGCTTCCTGGAACTCACACCAGCCTGGGGTGTCTGTTTTGTTACTAAAGATTGAACCCAGAGGCGCTTACACTGGGCCACACCCCCAGCTCTTTTTCTTATTTTGAGACCAGGTCTCTCTAAGGAGCCTAGGACCTCACCAAGTTGCTGAGGCCGGCTCTGAACTTGCAACCCTCCTGCCTCAGCCTCTCTGGCTGGGGGTTTGTGAAGGCCACACAGCCTGCACACCAAACAGACCTTCCACACCCCTCGGAAGTCTTTTCGTGATTTAGTTACAAACAGAAGCCACCGCAGCTTTGTTGAGATATAATTCACTGACCATAAAATCGAAACTTCTAAAGCACGCGGTTCAGTGGTTTTTAGTGTTCACGGAGTTGTGCGACTGTCATCACAGCATGATTCTAGAATGTTTCCATCGCCCCAAAAGGAAACGCCATGCCCCCTCGCAGTCAGGCCTCACCCTCCCTCACCCACCTCACCCAGCCCCTGGCAACCTCTAATCTACTGTCTGTCTTTCTGGATTTACCTGTTCTGGGACATTTCCTATCCATGGAATCATGCAGTATGTGTGGTCTTCTGTGCCTGAATTCTCTCACTTAGCAAAATGGTTTCCATGTTCATCCATGTCATAGCTGCATTCCTTTTTATGGCTGAATAATATGCCACAGAATGGATGTACCACATTTTATTTATCCGTTCATCAACTGACGATGGGCATCTTACACTTTTTGGTGTGATACATTGTGTTGCCATGAACAATCATTTTCTAGTTTTTAATGAAATCACGTCTTCAGTGTTCTTGGGTGCACATGGAGGAATAGAATGGGTGGGGGGTGCAGCTGAGGGGTAGCACACTTGCCTAGTGTGCATGAGGCCCTGGGTTCAATCCCCAGCACATGGTCACTCTCTGTGTAACCTCTGAGGAGTGGCCAGGCTGCTTCCCAGGGCAGCCGCACGGTTCTCCACACCCTCCCTACCCTGAGCCTCCATCTTTTTTATTACAGCCAGAATCTCTTTATAGTTTAACTCTGCATTTCCCAAAGGGCTAATGCTGTTGAGCATCTTCTTATGGTTCATTGGTCAAATATCTTCCTTAGAAAAATGTGCAGACATCAGTTTAATCTTACTTTAAAGTTTAACTTAGTGTAAATTTTTGCATTGCAAAAAAAGAAAAAAAAAAAACCCTGACTAAGCCATAGGCCACTGTTGTAGAACACCTGCATCCACTACAAGGGAAAGGTGCCCCATAATCTGGTATTCCTGGTCCATCTGGCAGAAAAAAGAACCAGTCCAGGTTGAGCAAAAGTGTATTCAGAATTAGTGAAAAGTTTAAATTCTAAATGTTTTTTTAATATTTCTTTTTTTTCTCTTAATTACGTATGGTAAGGGAGACTAATTTCTTCTGTGCAGTCATGAGCCGCCATGCGGTACCGGCAGCCACCCACCCGCAGAAGATGGCAGAACTGTGAGAATATGTGGTGCAGGGTTCCGTGGCTCCTGCCTGTGATCCCAGCAACTCAGGAGGCTGAGGCAGGAGGATGGCAGGTTTGAGGCCAGCATGGGCCACTTAACAAGACCTGTCTCAAAATAAAAATTAAAAGGGACTGGGGAGGTGGCTCAGGAATTGATCGCCTCTGGTTTCCATCCCCAACACCACACACAAAAAGATTCCATACTTCCCACCCCTTACCACCACCAAATTGGAGGATGCAATTTCTACAATAACTGTGGACTCATAATACAACTAAGAAAAATTATTATTATTATTATTATTATTATTATTATTATTATTAAATCTCCATAACAAAGCCTCTGGCTTATAAAACTGATTTTGAAATCACGCTCCTGGGATGACACAAGGGGGCGCTGAACACCTGCCCTGGCCTCTGTCAACGGTTCCTGGTTTCCCTCCCACCCTGTTCCGTCCTGTCCCTCCCGGAGCACACCAGCTCTCAATAACAGGTGAGGACAGGCTGGTCCTATTTGAGGGCTTTTATTATATCAATAAGAAGAAGTGCCAAGTCAGGATTCTTCCTAAAATGTGGTCCTTTTACATTTCAGGGTGTAAAATGAACATCTTCCACACATTCTAGGGTGTATTTCTGAGATTGCTGAGTATTTTTGCATCTGTGCTCAATGGTCCACTCCCCCACAGGCACAGGCCTGTAATCCAGGACTTGGGAGGCTGAGGCAGGAGGATCTCAAGTTCAAGGCCAGCCTCAGAAACTTAGAGAGGTCTTTGATGACTTAGGGAGAACCTGTCTCAAAATAGAAAGTCAGAGTGGCCTGGGGTGTGGCTCAGGGAAATTCAGTTTGGTGTGACCTTGGTCTGGAGGGGAGGAGGGCGCAGGCCCAGGATGGGAAGGGTTCCTGGGGCTGATACGGACATCTGACCAGTTGTAATTCTCTGTGTCCTCCTCAAAGTCCTGTGCCACCTTAACCCCCCGCGTGGCCGCACCAGGAAACAGAGCCTTCCCGTAAGGGTGGAGGCTCAGAGAGGGTGAGGGAAGTCGTGGGTGGGGCCCTGACCAGCAGAGCCGGTGTCCTTACAGGAGGACCAAGAGTCACCAGGGGTGTAAAAGCACTGAGAAAGGCCACACGAGGACACGGGACACGGAGAGGAGGCAGCCACCTCTGGACGGACAGGGAGGCCTCGCTGACCCTCGGGCCAGCACCTGGACCTTGACTAGCAGCTGGACCTGCGGCCACTCTGGGTGTGGTGCGAGCCCTCCCCAGGCAACGGAAGCTGGTTGGCATCCCGGCCACAGGGCACCTGCGTCTGTGCTTTGACTAGCTGTCACCCAGCAAAAGGACGGGTAGGACGGAGTCCTCCTGGGGACACGGCAGTGACCACAGGAACTGCCAACATGCACGGCTCCCGGTGCTGGCCCTGGAGTGACCCGGGCACCACCAGCAGCCCGTGGGGTCAGCAGGACCAGCGCGTCTCACCCGGGCCCTGGGAGAGTCCCCCAGAGCCCCAGCCCCTGGGCTCCCCGGCCAGCTCCACAGCTGGGGGACGGAGGCCCTTCCGCCTGGCCAGACACCGTGGACTGTCCCTCCACAGAGACGCCAAGGTCGAGCCAAGCAAGAGCGAAGCCCCGCTTCTGTGCGGAGCCCCACCGCCCCCGTCTGGGTTTCCATTCTGCCTCCTGTCTCTGTGTCTCCACCGGCCTTGCCCCCCCACCGGCCTCGCCCTGTGGTGTGTGTGTCACCTGTTTGGGTCCGTCCAGCGGGCAGTGGGTTTTCCATCTCACACACTGGGACTGCCTCATCTAGAAGTTTAATGTGGGTCTTTTATATATATATATATAATTTTTTTTTTTGACTTTGACAACAGGTTCTTGCTGAATTACTTGGGACCTTGTTAAGTTGCAGAGGCTGGCCTTCAATTTGCGATCCTCCTGCCTCGTCCTCCCAAGTCACTGGGATTGCAGGTGTGACCCACTGTGCCTGACTCCTCGAACCCTCGATAACGTCGGGTACAGTTATAATTTTGGATTCCTGTCGATGGGTTCTAGTGTCTGTGTCAGTTCTGGTTAGATTAGATTGAAGGGTTATTTTTCTTCTCTGTATGCTTCCTCTTTCCCGTTTGGGCGTGGAGGATTTCGTGCATCACATACTGACCGTCTCTGGGTTTCTCTGTCATCTGATCCTTGTTCTGCCGTGCACTGACTTGCCTGGGAACGGTTTGGTTCTTCCGGGTGTGACTGTTAAGATTTGTCTTTTGCAAGACCCAAGCAGAGTTCACCGGGTTCATTGTTCTCCAGACTGAGGCAGGAACCTCTCACTGGTCACTCAATGCCACGTTGCTACGGATTGGATACGTGTCCCCCATAAGCCCGCGTGTGAAAGGCCTGTCTGCTGCCCGTGGTGGGACTGGGTGGAACCGCCAAGAGGTAGGACCTAATAGGACCCTAGGTCACGGGGGATGTGCCCTACAAGATGTTTGTGGAACCCTGGCGTCTTCCTCTTTCTCTCCCTCTCCTGCACTGTCCAGCCACCATGAGCCCAAAAGCAATGGGTCCACAACCATGTACTGAAACCTCCAAACTGTGAACCAAAATAAACCTCTCCTCTTTATAAGCTGATTGTCTCAGGTATCTTGTTACAGTAATGGAATTGGCCTCACACACCCATTGAATTATGAAATTTTCTATTTCGTCTGATGGAAAAAACACTATTCCTGGCCCCTCACAAATGCCAAGTTCTAATCCCTCTGATCCTTTCAAGTGGTTCTTTCTCAGGAGAGAAAACTCCTTTTATACACAGCAGATCCATATTCTGCCTATACACAGGGGCCTTCTGTGGGTTCTCTGCGTTGCCCCCTGCAGCTGGCCTGCACTTAGCTCTCACCACCCTGGTCTTCCTAGACTTTCTAGCTCTATCTCAACTAAGGGACTCCACCGGCTTCTGTGTGCCACAGCCTGGAAGCTCTCCAAAGAAAAGAAGCTGCGGCTCTCCTCAGGAATCACTGTCCTTCTGTCTCATTTCCGGCATTTTGAAAACTCTTGTTTTGTAAAGGTTGGGCGAGCGTTGGAGGAAGAGACCACCAAGAGACTGTCTCATGCAACAGCAAAGGGTTTATTGGGGGTCCAGCATGCTGGGGCTCAGAGCTCACTTGAATAGAGCAAAGAGCCCTGAGAACAGCTTAAGCAGAGCTTTATACTTTCCTTGGAGAGGGCAGGGAGGGAAGTTACATTCTGCAGTTTGGCAGTTGGGAACAGCACATTCTGGGAACAAGATTAGCAAACAGTTCTCGAGATTTCAACAGTGTTTTGTTAAGCATACAGAAAAACGGAGTGACAAGTACCTATTTTATTAACCTTTCAGTTTCATGTAAGCTATCTTTTGTTGTTGCAGGAAAGGAAATCTGTTTCTCCATTTGGGTTAGAAGCAGAAGTCTCCTGTTTATTTTTTTTCCCTTGGGTACTGGGGATTGAATTCAGGGGCACTCAACCACTGAGCCACGTCCCCAGCCCTATTTTGCATTTTGTTTAGACACAGGGTCTCACTGAATTGCTTAGTGCCTCGCTTTTGCTGAGGCTGGCTTTGAACTTGCGATCCTCCTGCCTCAGCCTCCCGAGCTGCTGGGATTACAGGTATGCGCCACCGTGCCTGGCTTCAATTAGATTTTATAATTTTCTTCATAAATCCTATGTTTTTCTCATTAAGTTTATACTAAATATAATTTTTGCTAATAGCACAACTAGACTATTTCCTAGGTCTCTTTTGTAGTCACTTATTTCTAGAGAAAAAAACTATGGGTATTTGCATTTAATCATTTAATCTACTGACATCAATCCTGAAGTTAAACCATGCAGAAGTCATAAATTTATTCAACAGTAATTTCCCTCTAGTCATTTCCCTCTGAGCCACTGGGGAGGGCGCCCAGGGTCTGCAGGCCTCCCCAAGCGCTCCGCCCTGGGCACCCTCCCCTTTCTAAACTCTGAAGGGTCTGCTACTAATAGAAGTGGCTAGCATTTGTGGGAGGGAGTGCACGTGTGTGTTACCACACACCAAAGTGTACATAGGAAAGTGACAGGTAGATGCTTAAGACTAGAGCAGAAGCTGAGCAATGCAAACATGGACCATCTCATCCTCCTCTGCACATTCTTGTCTTTATGCTTATTACTTCATGGCACAAAATGGCTGCCACAACTCCAGGCCTCATGTATGTGATCCAAGCAGGAAGAAGAAAAGGGAAGGAAGGAAGAGGAAAGCAGGAACCAGCTTTCCCAAATCAAGAAAATTAAAAAAAAAAAAAAAAATCAGGAAAGCAAAAGATTTCTCAAAATAAAATTTCATTTATTAGCCAGAACTAATGACATATGAACACCTACCACAACAAGTCAGTCTGGGAAAGCAAGTGTTTAACTGGAAATATTACCACAAATTCACAAAGTTTCAGGGCCTGTTGGTGATAAAGGAGAAATAACACTGGGCAGGATACTGACGTGCTCTATGAGCTAGTCTTGTGTTCTTGGAATGAACCTGAGCCATGATGAACTGGTTGTTTTTCTGGTACTGCAGATGGAACCTGGGGTACTCTGTGACTGAGCCACATCCCCAGGCCTTTTATTATTATTATTTTTTTTTTTTTTAATAAAAGCTGCCCTCAAACTTTGGATCCTACTGCCTTGGCCTCCTGAGTAGCTGGGATTTCCAGCTCGCACCACCACACCCGTCTTTGAACTGTTCTTTTAAATACATACCACGTTCTATTTGACAATATTTTGAAAGCTTTTTTTTAAATACCTTTATTTATTTTATTTTATTTATTTTTATGTGGTGCTCAGGATTGAACCCAGCACCTCGCACTCGCTAGGTGAGCGCTCTATCGCTGAGCCACACCCCAGCCCCACTTGAAAGCTTTTTAGGGCTTTTCTAATATTCAGATCTAAGGACTTGAACTAAGGTAGTAGAAATGGGAACAGAAAGATTGAGACATGATCAACAAATTCTCAGAAGCATCAAAGCCGGACAGACCTGCCCTCAGCAGAGAAAGAAGACCCCAGGCAGCGAATGCACAATCGAGCAGGGAGGGCTCGCAGGGGCTTTGAGTGTGAAACCGACTTTGAACTCTAAAGCGTTGGTAAAGATTTGTTTCGGACTCATTAGGAATTTAGTGCTGTGATCAACATACAAACAACAGTGCCTGGCTGGGTGAAAATGGAGTGGTTGCTGTGCTGCCTTTCAGGGACACATGCTGCGAAGCTCCCACCAACACATCTGGGACCGCTTTAAAACGACAGGGGAGCTCCAGAGAAGCTTCCACAGAAGGCACGAAGGGCAAGACTGGCCCAGGCGTTTGGACGCACAGCTCCCCTTTCCCTCTGGGCCGCCTGGACCTGCAGGCCTCAGCGAGCACTCCGCCCTGGGCGACGCTCTCCTTTCTAAACTCTGAAGTGCCCGCTACTAACAGAAGTGGCCGGCGTTTGTGGGAGGGAGTGCATGTGCGTTACCACACACCCAAGTGTACATAGGCAGGTATTTGTTCTACATGATAAAGGAGGAATTCTATTCCACAGCAGTTAATTGCTCTTTTAAAAGGGAACTAACTACACATGGTTGACACTCGTGGGAGGACAGCGCTGTCCCTGCACTTGGTCCTGGGCAGCCCTCCCAAGCCGACTGCCACCTGCACTGTCCTCGGCTTCAGAGTTCTCAGCCCCAGCGGCCCCACAGCCGAGCTCTAGATCCTGTCAAATCCACCATGATATTCACACCTCGGACTGCAACGGGGCGCTGCCGGCATCGAGCTCAAAATCCTTCAAAGATTAGACCATCATACACGTTTAAGATACATAGAAAAATAATATAATTAGGATTTATACAAAGTAGATTTTTACAAAACAACTTCAATACAAGAAATACATCTCATATCCAAGCACAAAAACGTGAAGTCTACGTGGAAGTGCACAGGGAAGAAAGACGTTTATTGTGGAAGGCTGAGTGGGGAGGCGGAGGCTGAGTGGGGAGGCGGAGGCCGAGCTCTGGTTTACTGGGACAGCTGGGAAGAGACTTTCCATTTGCCAGCGGAAATTCTCACTCCGTCCTCCATCGTCCAACGCAGTTCCTGAAGGGATCAGACAGCCGTCCCTCTTTCCAGGTTCTGCTTGGTCTCGGCCGTGTACTTCCCGTAGAACCGCTCAGCCTTCTTGTTGAACTTGGCATTCCTCTCGTTGATGTAGTCGATGTCCGCGTCATCGTTGTAGGGACGTCTCCGGCTGTATTTGTCTCGTTTTTCAATTCTGGGGAAAAAAACATTTTTAAAGTTCAAAACCACCTTCTGTTTTGATCTGAGTAACGACTGGCAGGCACATTCACAGATGGGGCTCTGCTGCGGACCCCCACAGGCAGACGGTGAAGAGCAGAACCAGCGCTCAGTGCCTGGGGGCGCTCAGTGGGGGGGGGCGGGGCTCAATGCTGGGGGTGGCGAGGGGGGGGGCTCAGTGCCTGGCACTGGTCAGGAGCAAGTCAGTCTCCACCAACTTCAAGCTGAAATTGCTAACCAGCAGCACAACCTCAGGTAGGAACCATGAAATTCATTAATACAAACTCCTCCTTAGACTCCGTCTAAATGAGCAATGACCCAGGGTTAGGAACTGAACAGATACCTTATGACTTAAAATAAGGTAATTATTATAATATTATTTGTTAGTAACAATGACCCCGGTTAACCCGGTGCATTGCTATGTGCCAGACATGACAATAAGACTTTACATATACAGTTCCTAAAATTAAAACGTACTCTGCTCTACCTGGTATTCATTTCCATCAGTGTTAAGAAACACAGGTAAGTGGCTACGCGCCGTTGGATTCAATCCCCCGTATTAAAAAAAAATAAAACAGGAAATTGGGCCGGGCTGGGCTCCGCCTACAGTGCTTCTGGGAGGAAGTGAAATCTCTCACAAGGGTGGGGCTTAGCTGGAAAAGTCAGGTCACTTGGTGTGCCCTTGAAGGGACACCAAGATCCCAGCCCTTTCCTTCTCACTTGCACCTCGCTGCCTCCCCCATGAGGTGAAGAGGCTCCTGCATCATATGGGCCTCCATCATCACATGGGCCTCCATCATCACCATCTGCCACAACCCAGAGCAACAGGCCAGCAACCGTGGACTAAAACCTCGGAAACGTGAACCAAAATAAACCTTTCCTCCTTGTAACTTGTCTCAACTTTTTGTCCCAGTGATGGAGAGCCGACACATGATGGTCCCATTCCATCAACGTGCGCATCTCTATTCCGGATCCTGGGAACTGAATCCACATAGCTGCCCATCCTCAAAACCACTGCGGACCCGAGGCCAGAGCAAGTGTCGTTTCTGCCTATTTAACTCTCTCAAAGCACAATGGCCTGAGACACACACCAGCCCACCCTGTCACTCAGCAGCGAACAGGCAGCTGCTCTGAGGACTCACTGTTTCTCCAGGTCCATGACCATTCTGTCAATCTCCTCTGTGGAAGGCACGTGTGTCCCATGAAGGAGGCTGTTGGACGTTGGAAAAAACTCTTCTCCACTAAAAAGACAGCAAAATGGACTTAAAACAACACCACAGATTTTCACTTTCAAATTTCGAACTAAATTACCACTCACGATCTCACGGTATGACAAGATATATGCATACACTTACTGTGGCATTCTACTTTTAAATTAAAAAAAAAGATACAGAATTAGAAAGGACCTAAGAAATCACCTACTCCAACACCTTCATCCTTCAGATGCACAAGGCAACGGCCCCAGGTGAAAGGGCTCATCAAAGGCTGCAGAGTTGGGATTAGAGCTCTGAGCTCTGGGTCTCTTTCCACTAAAGCAGCAGCCTTCAAGCTACAGTCATCACATGTTTTTGAAAACAGTTCTACTGGGACACATTCAGTCATTCACAGATCTCTATGGCTGCTTTCACATTGCACTTGCACAGGTGAGCAGCTATGAACGAGACCACATGGCCCGAAAAGCTCCAAATATCTACTATCTGGTCCTTTATTTAAAAAAACAAAAACCCCACCTGAGGTATGGTAACTCATACTTGTAACTCCAGAGACTCAGGAGGCTGAAGCAGAGGATCGCAAATTTGAGGCTAGCCTCAGAAACTTACTGAGACCCTGAGCAACTTAGTGAAATCCTGACTCAAAATAAAAATGGTTGAGGATATAGCTCAGTAGTACAGAGTCCCTGGGTCTAATCCTTCAAACCAAAAAAATTAAAAAAAAATTCACCCACCCCAGCACTAAAGCTTTCTGCCTCATAAATAATATCTGCCTGTGCTAATCTGTGTCTTAGCTATCAACACTCAGAATGCCAGCTTGAAAGAGAAACAAGTGGTTAGTTTAACTGCAACAAAGTGAACAACTGCCAGGCCCTGTGAGTGTGGGTGGCACATACCACAACCTCAGAGACTGGGAAGGCAGAGGCAGGATTGCAAGTTCAAGGCCAGCCTCGGCAACTTAGTAAAATTCTGTCTCCAAAAAAAAGAATAGGGATGCAACTTAGTGGTACCGTTTGCCTGGGTTCTAGCCCACAGTGTTTGTGTTGGGGGTGGGGGGGATGGATGACAAGGCTTAACTGCTATCAACTGAATCATAAATAGTGCTGAAAAAACAGAGACCATTCCTAGGAGCTGCTAATAACCCACAGCTCAGCATAAAGTGTGCCAATATTTACACCCTTGTATGTGTAGGTATGTGCACGTATACCCACATAAATACACGCAGCCCCCAAGATGAGAAAACAACATCATAAAACCTATGGACTTACTGTTTTTCCCTCAGTCGCTCATAGGTTTCCATGTCAGGTTTGATTTGCTTTGTCAACCGATGATATTGGCGTAACTGGGCAGCAGCATAATCTAAAAATGAAATGAGAATCAGAGATGACATGTGTCCTTGTTTGGCCGTTACTATTCAGAAAAAAATCAAATTGTCATTAAGCAACATGTGCACAGACACTAATCCATGGTCCCTTATCCGGAATATGCTGGTATAGACACCACAAAGAAGAACCGGGCTGACGGCGCAGAGCCTTTTTTAGCTCCATCCTCTAAGATGCACGTGCATTTCCCTGGGGTTTAGGCCTCTCAGCAAACATTCCACGGAGGAAGGAAGCTCGAGCCTCCGCTCAGTAAAGCAGAAGGCTGAGGCCAATGCTGTCTGACAGGCTTATTCAGAAAGGTCAATTTTACCTGAAAATCCCAGGTCAGGATTTTTCCTTTTCTTTTTCCTCTCCCACCTTTCTGCATCTTCTGCACTGATCTCCAGCAACTTCACCTTCTCATAGTCTTCCCCTCTTGCTGCACACTCCTAAAAAGAAGAACAAACTGGTTCCCTCAATTATAATTCAAGCAATTACTTAATCTAAATCAACAAAGTTTGAATAAAGACATTAAGTAAAGCTAGGAAGGAAGTTCCTGTCCACAAGTGTGGAAAGGTGTCCACAAGATGGACACAGTGGCATGTGCCTGAAACCCAGCAGGATGGGAGGCTGAGGCAGGAAGATCATGAGCTCAAAGCCAGCCTCAGCAATCAGTGAGGTCCTAAGCAACTCAGCAACGCCCTCTCTCTAAATACGATATAAAAAAAGGGCTGGGGATGTGGCTCAGTGGCTAAAGGCTCCTGGGTTCAATTCCCAGTACCCAAAAAAAAGAAAAAAAAAAAAAGGGCGTCCACAGATGACCAACAGAAAAAAGACATTAAGCAATACTTTTTTAAAAATGACTGCTATATGAAAGAAATCTAGGAATTTGATGTGGTATATAAGGGAGCATATGATACCTTTTAGTGTTTAAACAGGTATCAGACCCTATCTTGAACGTTTTGCATACGTTAACTCATTTAATTTACAATTAACTCAAGGTTAAATAACTCGCTCAAAGTGTGGCAGCCACTGAAGAGCAGAGCTAAGCTTTCAATTCCAAAACATTGGCTGCGGAGCCAGACTATCAATGACCATGTTCCTGTCTCAATGCAAGAGAATGATGGAAGATGTAGCTCATGAAGACAGTGGAGTAGTTCCTGACCTTTTTCTTTTCTTCTTCCTGCAGTTCCCATTCTAAACGAGCCTTTTTGGCTTCCCAGTTTGCAGGCAACTTAAGTCTTTTATCTTCTTCCACAACTTCCTGGTGATTCAATTTACGAGCTTCATTCTAAAACCATAAAAAAAGTTTATCAGAAATACGAAAACAAGGCACTAAAGTTGTAGCTCAGCGGTAGAGGCACTGGGTTCAATCCTCAGCATCACAAAAATATAAATAAAATAAAGGTATTTTGTTCATCTACAACTAATCTTAAAAAATATATATGAAAAGAAATCCAAATAGATCTTGCCTTTTTTGAGGAAATTCAGGAAAGACACGTTGACACTCCCTTTCTACCCCAGGCGCAACAGACAGCCATTACACGTTAGTCAGCTTTTTGTTGATGTGACCAAAAGTCCTGACAAGAACAACTCAGAGAGGAAGTGTACTTGGGGCTCAATTTCTGAGGGTCAGTCCATGGCAGTCACTCCAGGGCTCTGGGCCCAAGGAAAGGGGCAGAAGGGTGTGAAGGAGGAAATCTGTTCAGTTCACTCAGGAAGGTGAGAGAAAGAAGCTAGAGACAAGACAAATCCTCTAAGGGTATACCCGCCCCCTATGCTTACCACTCAGCAGTCCATTCAAATGATTAACCCATCAAATGATCACTGATGAGGTCACAGCTTTTATAATCCAATCTTCTTACCTCAGAGTATTGCTATATTGCCTAACAAATGAGCTCTTTGGGTGACATTTTCAAATCCAAACCACAACAGCCACCAAATGATCTTAAGCAAGGGAACAACAGCCTAGTGAGGCATATCATCAAGAAAAATGCATCTGGATGCACTGGTTTTCCATTCCAGAGCCTAGAGGTTAATATCAGATTTGCCCCTGTTTAGCCCTGTGGTCCCTTAAGTTGGATCAGAACAAGGTTTTACAAAGTGGGAGACCTATACCACAGGAGCACTGGAAAATATTCTACTTTTAAACCTCGAAATTCTGATTAGTTCAAAGAAAAAGACTTAATTTGGGGCTTAAGAACTTTAATACCTCTCTTAATATCCTAATCATTTCTAAGACTCCCCTACTTTTGAAACATTTTAAAAGTTTATTTACATTGAAAACAATAAAAGGAACTTCCCATTTGAAGTACTAGTGAAGAATCGATTTTTAAAACAAAAATAAATGCATAAAACAAAATAAGTACATTTTCTTATACAAAACTGAAGTTGGATGTTTCTTAGGTCACAGGATGGTGGCAGGTAGTCCAGAAAGCCATATTTCCTATAGATTCCAGATAAGCTTTCATTAATCAATCCAAGTAAATACTTAAGCATGTTTATGTGTTTATCAAATCAACTTTTTCTGGACACAGAGAGATACTCCTGGGGCTGGCAGTGCAGTTGAGTAGCAGGACACTTGCTTAGTGTACACAAGGCCCTGGGTTCAATCCCCAACACCACCAAAATAGAACAAGTGCCAAGAGAGACACTGGTCTCAATTTCCACCTCTCATACACTCTTAGCTCTGGCAATGCCCTCTGGTTTGCCATCAAACAAAGTTGTATTTGTTGCATTGAAGGAGAGCACAAACCAAGGGGAACGTTTCAGTAAGAAGATGTTAAAAGAGATATTTACAAAATATGAGTTTGTATCAGATGACTACAGTTCAAATTCAGGCTTTGATTTGGGCATTGTCAAAGGCAGGGGCATTCTAGGATGAAGTAGCTTCAATTTTTAGATAGGAGACAGGAGGAACAGAGTAAGACTATAGTATTTGTATGTATGGTAATGTATGTATATATAGTATATATATGTATGGTAATATAGTCAGTGGTGTTTGGTCACTTCTACGACCTAAACAGTCTTCTTGATTTTGTCTCACTACAATATTTGGAGTGATGCCGAGGTTTTGTGGAAACATGGCCTAGCTGTCAGGCAGGCCACTCCAAGATCAAAGTCAGGGGATTTTTTCCTTTCCCAGTTCCAACTGTAGCCAGCTGTTTGCTGGACTCTTATCCCTAATATGAATTCTCCTCCTCTGCATGTGCTCCCTCCGCTGAGTATCTCTTCCTCCATCCCCTTTACTTGTCCGATGTCCTATTCTTTCAAACAGTGGTTTAGTGTCACCTCATTGGAGCCCCTAAAGCCACACTAATCTCTCCTCTGCACTCCCAAGGCACTTTATTCCTACCTCAAAACTGCATTTACTGCAGTATAATTTCTGGTTATAAGGTTTTGTCCTTAAATAAATAAATAAGGTTGGTTCTCTACTTCAGAAGAGGCCTTCATCTAGCTGAACTAGATGAAGCTGAAACACTGTAGAGTTTCAGCGGTTTGTTGATTGTTAGTCAAATTAAAAAGCTCTTAATGACACGACACAGGTTTCTTCCAATTTCTAACTCTACATATTTCCTTAAGTAAAATGCAGCGCTTGTTAGAACCACAGAGCAGGGAGGCCACGAGTACCAGGCTCCCAAACTCAGCCCAGGCAAGTTAAATCCAGTGGGCGGGACGGGGAGCGAGCCATCTCAACGCGCTTTAGGGTCAGGAGCCCCCATGGGGACGGGCCTCTCGTTTCGGGGGAAGATCCTTCTCTGTGGTCTGACTAACGAGTGCGGGGCCGGACGGGGGCAGGTCGGAAAGGGGCCTCGGGCTACTCACTCGCTTCAGATGCAGCTCCCGGAATTTGCGCAGCCTCTGTTCGCGCTTCTGGGCGGCCAGTTCCTCCGCCGCTGTGCGGAGCCCCTCCTCAGCGCGGTCCACCGGCACCTGCTGTGAGGAATCCGGCTTCAGGCCGGGCTCGGTTCCAGGCCAAGTCCCGGCGAGTCGTCAGCCCGGCCACGACCCCACTGGCGACAGACCCCGCGGAGTCTGCGCCTTCCTGGCCCCACGCCCAGGGCTCCGCCTCCATCACTCACCCCGACCTCTCACCGAAACTCACCAACAAAACCTTCCCAAGTAAGGCGGACAGTACCTACCTGTTCGACTTCAGCCGCAGCCGCCATTACAGCCTTATTTTTCCTATTTCCGGCAACAACACTGAGCACTTCCGTCAGCCTCTGGACAGCCCTCCTAAGCCCTGTCTACAGGCCACGCCCCTTCCGGGCGGCCTCAGGAACTTAGGACCAATCCCTGCCCCTTTTAACAGCGAGTTGATAAAATTGGTCAAGGCTCTGCGCAGCCGCAGAAGGCTGCAGAGTCGAGGGCAGGAAGTGACGCAGGGGAAAAAAGGATTGGAAAGTCCTCTGAAGAGGAAGGCTAGAAAGGTAGGAAATCTCCTAGCCTACGTGCTGTTCCCTAGAACATCAAGTTCTTCCTGACTGCCCTGTCTCAGTAGAGACATGATTGATACTTGTTTTAAAGTCCCTTCCATAGTCTTAAATTTTTGAGAGAAAGAGAATTTTGGGGGGTTTTTTGTTTTTGTTTTTTAGTATGATGCTGAGGATCGAACCCAGCGCCCCGCAAATGCCAGGCGAGGGCGTTACCGCTTGAGCCACATCCCCAGCCCAAGTCTTTAAAGTTTTTTTTGACTGTTGGGGCCCATCCAGTCTTGTTCTCTTAACATGCCCAATGGAGTATAATTAATAACAGTGCTAAAGTTAAGATGAAGCAAAAAGAGGTGCTGAGTGTACAAGAGAAATGTATGAATTATTGTTTCCTGACAACTGCTAATTACATGTAGAAATGAAAATGTGATCTCCCAAATGAAAAAAATATCTAACAGTAACATAAAAAAAATTCTAAGTAGGCAAAGTTAAATCTCAATAAATGAAAGATAATCTTTTCGAGTTAGAAGACTATCACAAAAAAAATCGCCAAAGTGAGTTTATAAATATGTTACTCCCATGAGAATCTTGAGAGATGTTTTTAAATTTTGGTTCTGGAAAAGATGTGGCAAAATGTGTAGCTCTGTGGAGGGCACTTGCCTTGCATGTGTGAAGTCCTAGATTGGATTCCCAACATAGTAGGGGAAAACAAAAACCTAGAAGTTCAAAACCACTGAGAAATATGAATGCTATATACCTTGGTGGTAAAACTGAAAATTGGTCCAACCCCTTGAGAGTTAGAAGACAATACCACAATATCAATTTGGCAATAAGTAACAAAACAATTACTCTTGGATTCAGCTATGGCTCTTCTGGGAATTCATTCTGCAGATACAATTGCATAGGTATGCGATGACTTACCTATGATGTTATTCATTTCAGGTTTTTGTTTTTTGGCAATAGCAAAAAAATTGAAAACGACTGTCAGATTATGCTACAATGAAACACCATGTGGCAAATGGAGTAGTTCTCCATATATTTAGAAAGATCTCAAAAATATACTGAGAAATAAGAAGTGTGGAACTGTGTACCTGTTATGCTACATTTAGATAGGTGATAGGATTAGGGTTACTAGGAATACATCATTTTATTTTGCATAAAGAACTAAGGGGAGGGGCAGAGAACCAAGGGCAATAAAAAAGAAGGTAATAGAAGTAACAATCTAGGGAGGGTTACTTTAGAATCCATTAAATTTTCCCTAAAGACATTTTTTAAATATAGGAGGTGACTTCCTTTGTTTGGTGTAATTGATAGCGCCTGGGGTAAAGCTGGAGGGGAAGAAATAGAAAGGCTAAGAGTTAAATAGGCCCCAAGGGCTGTTTGCTGGGCTCAAGGATATTTAGAAGTACAGAATGTTTTTCTCACTTTTGTTTTCTTTTGTGGTGCTAGGGATCAAACTAGGGCTGTTAGCCACTGAGCTATATGCCCAGCCCAACCTTTTTTTTTTTTTTTTCCTGACACCTTCTTCCTGAAAAGACTTCATTGTATTTTATCACAGGAAAAAAAAAATGTTCTATGAAACACAATAATCACTCTTTCCTTATGAGGAAATTTTGGATCCAAATTGGTAGAAAAGACATCAAATAGAAGCTGTTCACCTACCCTCAAAGACATTAGTATCTATTTGTGCTGTACAGTCTCTGGCTTTTGTTTTTGTGGGGGTTGTTTGTTTTTGGTTCACTATAATTGTTCTGCCTTATATTTCACGTGAATCTGGGTTATTCCCAAACTTCATATCATCTGACAGTACTGTTAACTTGTAAATTAAAATTAAATTCAAGAAAAATCAATGAACATTTTGTAAGTATTTTTTCTACGAAAAGATATTGCTTTCAATCTTCAGACCAAAAAATATTTTAAAATGTGTTTTTGTGGGGCTGGGGATGTGCCTAAAGCGGTTGCGCGCTCGCCTGGCATGCCTGCGGCCCGGGTTCGATCCTCAGCACCACATACAAAGATGTTGTGTCCGCGGATA
Organism: Callospermophilus lateralis; assembly: GCF_048772815.1. Taxonomy (NCBI): domain Eukaryota; kingdom Metazoa; phylum Chordata; class Mammalia; order Rodentia; family Sciuridae; genus Callospermophilus; species Callospermophilus lateralis. The sequence continues at coordinate 126,572,944 of NC_135311.1, read as the reverse complement.
ACTAAAACATAAATATTAAAAAAAAAAAAAGTGTTTTTGTGTCTATTACAGAATTGAAAAACAAGACCAATATGACTGGAAATAGCTGAGGCTGGCTTTGAACTCGTGATTCTCCTGTCTCAGCCTCCGAAGCCACTGGGATTAAAGGCGTGCACACATGCTTATGTATTTCTTATATTCACTTGTATTAGAAGTTTTGGGATTTTTTTGGTAGGGTACTGGGGATTGAACCTAAGAGCACTTAACCACTGAGTGACATCCCCAAGCCCTTTATACTTTTTGAGACAGGGTCTTGCCAAGTTGCTTGGGGTCTCACTAAGTTGCTGAAGCAGACCTTGAAATTGCAATGCTTCTGCCTCAGCTGCCAGTCACTTGGATTACAGATGTGCACCATTGCACCAGACAGAAAAGTTGTCTGTGCTTAGTGTGAAACATGCTGGGCCTAAAAATTATATTATAAATAGGCAAGTCATTGTTGTGCTGAATTTGTCATATATCTGGACAAAAGCTTGAGATAGGATGCTAAATTGATACTAATTTGTCTTACCCAACTGTAGTAGATAATGCAAGGAAGCCAACAATGGCTTCTGGAAATTCACCTGTGTCCTCTTGTCTCTTGGAAGCAATCACAATTACAGGTGCTGCCTATCCCACAGTACACATGCTTCTCTCATAGAAGCAAACAGGGAAAAGAAGACATCCTCTAATGGCCCTATAAAAAATTACCATCTTCAAAAAGCAAATATCCTTGGAAGAAAGGAAGTTAAAACATTTGGTCAAAATTTTGTGGATTGGGGCTGGGGATGTGGCTCAAGCGGTAGCGCGCTCGCCTGGTATGCGTGAAGCCCGGGTTCGATCCTCAGCACCACATACAAAGATGTTGTGTCCGCCAAGAACTAAAAAATAAGTATTAGAAAAAAATATATATTGTGGATTTCAATTGAAAATTGAAATATATTGTGGCACTACCACTATCACCAGCTCTTTTTGATGGTAGCTCCTTAAATTGCCCCGACTGGCTTGCCAGCTACCTCAGGCCCTGGAGTTACTGGGATTACAGGTGTGTGTCACCACACCAACTGATAAATATTCTATTACCTGCGCTTTACCTGGCCACTGATTCAGAATTGGCTAGTATAATAAAGTAATTGAATTTTTAAATACATAATTTATTGGAAAGTGCAAAGAATGGACAGCACAGCTTGAGTGTGATACTAGAAACGTTTCATCTTCATCCCATTCTTGGCAGTTCCTAAAACCTTTCCTGATAAAGGTTAAGTGATGTTAATTTACAGTAAGTCCCCTTTAACTATAACATGTTTATGCTAATTAGTGGCTTGGAGGGTTGGTTGCCAAATGAACCAAATGATTAATTACAGGGTTCAGCCTCACCTCCCCACCTCTGGGAAGGGATGGGGTCAGTTAATCACCCCATGGCTAATGATTCAATCACTAATTGGTAATAAAACCTCCATAAAACCCCTACCATATTCAGAGACTGGGGTTTGGGGTAAACATCCCTGTGCCAGGAAGGTGACACATCCCAAAGCACCAGGATGATCCCTTCTGGACTTCACTCCCTGAATCTCATCATTTGTATCCTTTCTAAGTCACCAAGTTTCTAGCCACACAACCCCACCCCAACACTCGGTGAACCTTTGTAGGTGAATAATCAAACCAAGATTAATGAACCGGAGAGGAACACTTGCAATTAGCACCCGAAGGGAGCAGGTAGTCTTGCAGGACTGAACCCCTCATTTACAAGGTCTATACTACCTTCATGTAGCATCAGAGTTGCATTTAAACCCAAAAATTAGAAAAATTTCCTGGCATGAGAAATCCACGTCAAAGTATTCCCTTTTTGAACACATCTTTTTTGCACAGCCTACACCATCTACTGTCACTCTTGGTGTTGTCTTCTCTCGTTATGCCTGTTCCTATGCTAAAAATTTAAGGGAAAACACCCCAAGACACAGTATGGTCCAAGGGAACAAATGTTTATAATTTTTTTCAATGACACCCAATTCTAAAAAGGATTTCTACTTTTTGCCTAGGTTCCAGCACAACATGCTTCCCTTACTTAAGCAGTTTGAACCTGGCATCTTAAACTCAATTTAAATGTTATGTCACTATTGCAAAGGTCACATAAAATCAGCTTGTCCAGAACAGCACATGACTACAATCCCATTAACTATGGAGGCTGAGGCAGACTCCCACAACTTGGACCTTCTCAAAATTGGGGGACAGATTGGGGGGGAAGGCATGTCACTCAGTAATGTGCCCTTGGGTTCAATCTATAGCACCAAAAAGGTGGGGGGAATTCCAAAATGACTTGGCCTCTTAAATGCACAAATAATGCCAACTGTGCTTCCAACAGATTTCACACCTTAGTGAGGCACTCCATTTCACCACTTCCTGGCTTAGTTTCCTGCCCTGAAACTCAATAGTATCTACACATTTCATAAAATTTATATCAACTTCTCAAACCTTAATGAATGTATTCACATGAATTGGGAATACTGTTAAAATTCAGAGGCTTTGAGGGAGACTTGAGGTTCCTTCTACTTTTCCTCAAACTCAACAAGAGGCCTATATGAACCCAATATGTTGTCAATTTATGGACTTGATGAGCAAGACTGATTTTAAAGATACCCCCCCTTTCCATTTAAGACTTGTTAAGGAATTAATACATAATAAAGACAAGACAATAAAAATAAGTAATTTATTAACAAATATACAAAAACACAAACACAGTTCAATCACTGTGTTTGTCTTACAAATTTCTGTATAACCAACTGATATTATACAATATTTACAGGTATTTACAAAGACTCCCACCTGTATGTAAACTCTGGTCCATTTGTGCTTTCATATCTTAAAGAGAAACACAAAACGTTAATGTTTTTAACTAGGAAGTATATGTATCTTTCATATTGATTTTTAATTAACAAATACCACTATTAATTTACTCAAAGGGTGGAGTAATGCTAAAAACAAACTTGGAATAAAGTGCAACTTAGGCAACCTTAGTCATTAGTTTTCTTCTTTTAGACAGGTACCCATAGTCCATACGGACTTTTTTTCTTATCTATTTTTGGTGATCCTGAAGAGGTCTCTTCAGCAGCAGTTTTAGCTATCTTCTGTACTGGCTTTGCTATAGAATTCTGTAAGACAATAAATTAAGTCAGTTTCTACCGACATTTTGTGGGTGTGGTGCTGGGGATCAAATCCAGAGCTTTATGCATGCAAGGTAAGTACCAACTGATCTATATATCCCCAGTCCAGCTTCCACATTTTTCACATTAAATAATTCTATTAGACAGTATTAACCAAATACATATCTTTATAAACTGTAAAGCCAAGAAACTATGGGGGTTGGGGAGACAGGACTACACAAGCATCAGTTTTTTTGAGATTTGCTTTTAAATTTTAAAGCCTTTAAAAAAATAAAATCAGGCTGGGGTTGTGGCTCAGTGGTAGAGTGCTTGCCCAGCATGTGAGGCACTGGGTTAGATTCTCAGCATCACATATAAGTTAATAAAGGTTCATCAACTTAATATTTTAAAAAATAAAATTATTTCAAAAATTAAGAGAAATATTCAAAAAGAAAAATACTGAAACCAAGTACATGTTAAGATATTGGTAGGTACCCATATAATGCTCACTTGTAAAGTGGTATAGATTCTGTTCACAAAGAGGCTTAAGCTTAGCAGGGCTTAAGTCAAAGATTAAAAGAAAAGATAAATGTCTACATATTTCAAATAATATCTTAAACCGAATTTTTGGATAGCTAATGCATTAATATACTTACATTAGAGCTAAAAGCTATGTTTTTCGGCTGGGAAGATTTTTCACTGGGATTTTTAGTTCCATCTTCTGTTAACCTTTCCGACAGCTAGACAGGTAAGAGAAAGACATTTCAAAAAAACCCATCCTTGGTTTTTTAAATAACTGTATAAAAAGCCTAGTTGTATATATTACAAATTTTGTTGTAGACACACAAATCAAGTTGAATCTAACACCATATAGTTAACAGCCTAAACAAGATAAAACTTTGCACTTAGCAAACTCGAATATTCAGCAGTAGATTAAAAGGCACATTTTGCCAACAATATTTTCTTTCCCTGCCACAAATCCAAGTAACTTTTAAATGTAAAGACGTACCAGAAACAACTAGTTTCAAGGAACTAATAAGACATTTGCCAGTTGGGTACCTAATCAATACATTACTCAACTAAGACCTTGTCTACTAACACTGAACAAAACCACACCTGGATCCCAATGATAGATTTATTTTATCAATTTCTACCTTATATCATTTATCAATTTTAAACTTTAGATTTTCACATTTAACTTAGAAGTACAGTGTAATTTGCCAACACACTTCCTGCATATTTCTGGAGAATTATAATAAACTTATCTGCAAGTGAAGCAGGACTCCTCTTCTGCAATCTCTCAAAACATCTGGAATATATTGCATATATTATGAACGGGACATCTATATCACAGATGCCCCACCATTATAAAGTGTACCTTTGCTTAACTTAAAAACTGTCTTTAATACCTTATGCAAATGGAACCTGTCCCAAATTCTAGCATGCACATGGAACTACCAGCACAAAACTAAGCTTTTAGTGTGTGAACATAAACTTTAGTTAAACCTCTGATGTTTTAGCCCATGTATCAATTACCAACAGATTTTCTTCATCATTGTCTGGAGACCACATTCATGATTTCTATAAGACAGAAATAAAGCAGATAAACTATACTGTATGTTGAGCACAGATATGCGGGAACATAATCCTGCAAATGAAAGCTACAGGAGAAAAATAAAGACACTCGTCTATAAAGACTGAGTAGGGAAAACTTGATACAGAAATCTCCGAAGTACCAGTAACAATATATTCAGAATAAAATTCATTATCTCCCAATTTCATGAGTGTTGATACTGTCTAGCATCATGGATCTATTTTGTAATTGGCAAATTTTACATAGCTAGACTTCCCAAGAAGTGTAGCCCAGAATAAATAAATAAAATGGCTTTTCAGATCTTTCTGGCAGTAAGTAGCTTTAGGAAGAAAGATCTTCTGGTACTTAGAATACTTACCTCAGACTTTACACCGTTACTTGGTACATCTGCTCCATGGCTTGTTTCTTTAGCTGAGAGAACAGTTCTCAGACTAGCTGGCAGGTCAAAGTTGGTTGTTCCTAAAGCTTTTGCTGCATTGGCTTTTGCTATTTCTAACAGCTCCATTCGATCTATTTTAAATAAATAAATAAATAACAAGACATTTGTTAATCCTGTAGCAGTCTCCCCCAAAAAACTAAGACCCACAAAACAAGCTTGTTTTCCTTGAGAAGCAAAATTCTTTACCTCATTTGGTATCAAAAGCATTCCTGAATTACCCAACAATTCATTTTTCCAGATCAAAAGCCATAATTTGTATTTTATTTCTGAACATTAGCAGTCTTTTACTATTTACCAATAATTGATGTTACAATGTCACAACAGTTCCAACTTAAGTATTTCTACCTAATTTTGTAGTTCTATCTAGGATACCAAGTCACTCATTAGGACACGCTCAATACTATTTTGTTCATCAATACAATTAACCATTAACAGCTACATTTTTATTCCCAACAGCTAATTTGGAACCTTAAGGTCAACAACTAAGTAGTTAACATTTAAAAAACCGTATAGACGCCAGGCCCACACTTGTAACATTGAAGAAATTCCAGTGGCTGGGGAGGCTGAGGTAGGATCCCGAGGTCAAAGCCAGCCTCAGCAACAGCAAGGCGCTAAACAACTCAGTGGGACCCAAAATAGGGCTGGGGGTGTGGCTCAGGGGTCCAGTGCCCCTGAACTCAATTCCTAGTACCAAAAGAAAAAGAACTATACTAAGATCAACCAACCACAAGGCAAAGGGTTTCCTCGCTTTGAACCATTAACGTCACAGTTCAAAGAAAAAAATTTAGTCAATTTAAATGCTAGATACCATTATAGTATAACTTCAACTACTAACCAGCTACAGTTTTCCCTCTAACAAAGAATTTAAACGACACATCGTTGGCTCCCTAGGGGCTGGGGACATTGCTCAGTTGATAGAGTGCTTGCCCATGGCCCTGGGGCCAATCTCCAACACCACCACCACACAAAAACACTTTTTGGCTGCCTCGCCTACTCAGTCTCCACCCATGCAAAAAAGAGGAAGTTCGCTGCGCTCTGAACCCAAATGCCCCACCTTTTTCAGTTAAACGAAACGGGGTCCTGCTGCGCGACCGGGTCCGGGATCTCTCCCGCCACCTGCTGTGCTCCTCGGGGTAAACGGTGCGGCCGAAGCCATAGTAGCGCCGCCCCCGCGTGAAGGAGTAGTACGACCTTCTGTAATACGACCTTCCCCGGGAACGCGACCTGCTCCGCGACCGGTAGGGCGAAGGCGAGCGGTGAGACCTCCGCGGCGGCCCGTAGCGCCTCTCCCGGTACCGGCGGCCGCGGGAGCGCGAGCGGCTCCGCGAGTAGGACCGGGAGTAGCGCCGGTACTTGCGCTGGTGGCGCCTCCGGGAGCGAGAGCGCGACCTGCTGCGCCTGCGGGGCCGGCTGCGGCTCCTGGAGGACGCGGGGCTGGAGCGGCGCGTGTCGGACCGGGAGCTCCCGGACGAGGAGCGGCTCCGCGACGGCGACGACAGGCGGCTGGAGCGGCCCGACCGCGAGGTCGCGGGGGAGTCCTTCTGCGGCGAGCCGGGCCACATGTCGTTCACGTAGTTGGACATGGCGCCTGCGGCCAGGGTTCCTTCAGTGCAGCGCGCGCCTCCGCAAGCTCACGGCCTCTGCGACACAGCGGGCGGAAAAACCAAAGGTCAGGTCCTCGGCGGCGAACACACTGCCCCAAAGGTACCCGGCCTTCCCGCCCCCGCCCGGCCGCCAGACCCGTCTGGTCCCCGCGCACCCGCGCCCAGAAGCGCAGCCTCCGCCCTGTCGGCAGGAAACTCACCGCTGGCCGTCAACACCTAGCAGGACGGAGAGAAAGGCCCAACGGACGCCTCCCTCTCCAAGCTCAGGACGCTGAGGGTGGTTTTCGTAAGTCTTTTGAAATTCCTAAGACTGCAACCTTCGCCTCCGACGTCCGGACGCCAACTGATCCGAGAAGTTCGCAGACGCAGCGAAAGTACTAGAAGCTGGCGCCCAGAGCATGCGCAAAAACGTTGCGCGATGGGCGTGGCTCTCCTGCGGCCCAACCGACACTCGGCCGCCTCGCTCCGCCCACCGCCTCGGGCTCTTGCCACCTGGATGCGCATGCGCGGGCGCCTACATCCGGGCATCCTGATGCGGCTTTGTTTTTTTCACTATGAGAGAACTCGGAGCCGGGAGCCGGGAGCCGGGAGCGGGGAGCCAGAAGCCGGGAGGGGGAGGGGGAGTGGTGCGGCGGCTGGCGGGACTCGGTCGCAGTGTAGGGAATCCGCCCATCTAAAAACGTGCCCGTTACCTGTGACGTGCCAACTAATGGCCCCTAAAGATACCCCGCTGTAATTTCCGGGAACCCGTGAATATGCCATCTGAACACGGCGAAAGGAATTTTGGAGACGGGAACCGGGTTGTGGATCGGGCGGTGAGACGACCCCGAAGCCCACGGCTAGGCCGTCTGGTCGCCTGTCGGCTCTCCCCGGACGTCACGGAGAAGTCTCCCTCCGGCTCGGGCCGGTGACCGGAGTCAAGCTGGAGACCGGCCTGGCGGCCTCAGCGCTGCCCTCCACGGCGAGGCGGCCTGGGACCTGTCCCAAGGGCGGCGCCCGGTGAACCGGCGACGGCCCTTTTATTTCCAGGGACTTACAAATAGGTGCACCCCAGCGTTTTGTGGGAATAGAGCACAACGGTTAGCTTGAAAAGCGAGGGTTGATTGCTTTTCCCGTACGGAGGCTTGACCCAGGAGCGCTCCAGCACCGGGTTACCCCCAAGACTTGTTCGTCTTTTTTTTTTTTTTTTTTTAATTTCGAGACAGGGTCTCACCAAGTCGCCCAGGTTGGCCTCCCATTTCAATCTCAGTTTACCGAGTAGCTGGGATTGCAGGCGTGCACCACCGCGCCCAGCATTAATTGATTTCTTTTAATTAAATGAACTAACCACTTAAGTAAGGAGCGTCCAGACATCTGTATTCCTTTGCAAGTGCATTGTTTAAGAACCACTTGTTTTGAAGGAACATATGAATGCTCTCAACTCTTGATCATCTTCACTCCACGTCCCCAAACAGGCACCCGAGTGGACGGGTAAACACCTGAACACCCACGGACGTCATCTGCCTTGCTTTTAGTGTGCAGAGTGTGATCCACATCTTTGAGGATTATCTAGATAAAAACAATTATTAAAAATTGTTTCTTTTTCTAAAATCCTTTCTCAAGTAAGATACAGTGCTTACTGTAACTTTCAGCAAACGTTCTCCTGAAGCCTTGTGAGTGAACAGAAAAATGACATAAATTTCACTATTCTAACTGTAGAAGGACTCAGTGCCTTTATTTATTTTTATGTGGTGTTGAGGATTGTGCCCAGTGCCTCACACGTGCTAATGAAGCCAGAATTAGACAGGCAGGGGTATAGATAGGTAAATGGAGTCAGCTCTGATATAGGAGGCCAATTACAGGGAGTCCGGAAGTTGGAGACTGTCCCTTGAGGGACTGGAATGCCCCCAATCAAGATAATCCGCTCCCTGTAACCTGTTGCTAAGGTAACCTGTCCCAGGAATTGCCCCTCCCTACAGGGAGCTATAAAGTTAATATGTGTCCAGGGCTGCTCCACCCACCCCTTCCCCCTTCAGCCCACCTGGCTCCCACCTTTTGGCCAACCTACCCAGGGAGCATTCCTGGGCCTAGTTACATACACAGGAAGGAGAAAGATAAGGGGAAGAGGCCAGAGAACAAAGGAAACCTAGGACAAACACCTCGATTCTGGGGATACCAGGATACCAGCTATGTCTATTGATACCACCAGTAATCGGTGACGAGTCCTGCTTCCTCACATGTTGAAGTTTGAACATTAGAGACGGGGCAAGCATATGAAGAAGGGTTTATGTAAAAAGGGGTAACAGACTTTATATGTCCTAGCCTTCCTTTGCTCTTCTGCGCTCCTTATCTTTCTCCTTCCAGCAAACATGACTAGAACCCAGGAATGCCCAGTGGGACTGCCAAAAGGTGGGAACCAGGTGGGCTGAAGGGGGAAGAGCAGAATGGTGCAGCCTGGGACACATTAATTAACAACTTGATAGCTCCTTGGGGGAGGGGGGCAATTCCAAGGACAGGTTACCTTCATCACAGGTTGGAGCTGGGGCAGGTTCTTGGTAAGGGTGGAGAAAGGGCTCTGAAGGAATTAACACTTCAATTCCTCAGGACTCAGTCTCCTACTTCCGGGGACTCACTCAGATTGGCTTGACTCATCTGACCTGACTCGATTTATCTATGTATATTGACTGCTGTTAGGTGCAGGACAGGCTGAACTAAGTTGTCTGCAGGGCAGGCTGAACAAACGTTAGCTGCAGGACAACCCATGCACTCAAACCCCCCTCTGTCTGGTCCTTTATCACCTGTTTGCATCAAGTCTGAACACTCCACCCCACCCGTCTAGGGCAATGGAAACCCACATCTAGCCCCTGCCCCGTCTGCCTGAAGGCAGAAGATGACCCTACTGTATGATCCAATCACTGTACACCAACAAGGCAGCTTGCAGACCCAGAGACCCCATTAGATTTGGGCTATAAAAACTCCCTCCTGCCGGGCCCCCCTCTCTTGCTCTCTCTCTGTCTCCTCCTCTTGCTTTAGTTCTCCCTTGCTCTCTCTTTCTTCTCTCTCTTTCTTCTCTCTCTTTCTTCTCTCTCTCTCTCTCTCTCTCTCTCTCTCTCTCTCTCTCTCCTCTTTTGCACTGCTCCAATAAAGTTCTCTTGGTCCCTCTGTTACCAATGTTGACCCGTGACGAGTCCTTGCTTCTCCAATGTTGAAGAATAACACCAGAGAAGCACGCCGAGGCAAGGGCAGAGTAGAAATTAGAAGTTTATTAAAGGACAACAGAAAAGACTTCTCCCGGGGGAAGAAGGGGACCCAAGAGGTGGAATCCGTGGAAGGGCTGTTGTCTCCCCTTTTTATAGTTCTTTCAGTGATGGAATGTAGGTTGGAAGGCCCAATGGGTGGGACACAGGTGGGCCAAAGAAGTAATCTGGGCAGGAAGGACTTCATTAACACTTCTTTGGGATGGGCTATCTTCAAATCTGCTGGGGCTGTTCATTAACCTTTCTTTGGGATGGATTTTGGGCCTAGGGCTTTTCTCCGGACTTCATTAACATTCCATGAGTTATCCTGCATTTCCCGGAATTCATTTTCAGCATGGCCTCCATTTTAAATTTCACTGGATATTAGACCCGATTTGCCTAACTGCACTGACTAGCTAATTTTAAATCTGGCTTCACCTCCAAGTGTTGTGGTCACTTTCCTTTCAACTGCCAGTCTAGTTCTGACTTCACTATGTTAACTCTTTTTAAAATAAACCCTGCTTTAGGGGCTGGGGCTGTGGCTCAGTGGTAGAGCACCCACCTCGCATGTGTGAGGCACTGGATTCAATCCTCAACACCACATAAAAATAAATAAAGATATTGTGTTCAACTACAACTAGAACAAATATTAAAAAAAAAAAAAAACTGCTTTATATGCTTGCCTCTGCATACTTCTCTAATGTTGGGACTTCAACGTGTGAGGGAGCAGGACTCATCACTGATAACCTGTGGTATCACTAGGCAAGCACTTTACCACCAAGTTACAACCATAGCCTCTAAATTTCACTTTTTTGTTTGTTTGTTTGTTTGTCGGGCACAATACCTTTATTTTATTTTTATGTGGTGCTGAGGATCGAACCCAGAATTTCACTTTTTTGTTTGTTTGTTAGTTCTTTATTTTTCTTTAATATTTATTTTTTAGTTTTACGTTGACACAGTATCTTTATTTTATATTTATATGGTGCTGAGGATCCAACCCAGTGCCTTATGCATATTAGGCGAGCTACCACTGAGCCACAAGCCTAGCCCCCTTTATTTCATTTTTATGTGGTGCTGAGGATGGAACCCAGAGCCCAGCACATGCTAGGCGCTCTACCGCTGAGCCAAAACCCCAGCCCTTTTTTTTTTTTTTTAATATTTATTTTTTTAAGGGGGTGGAAATATAACTCAGTTGGTAGAGTGCTTGCCTTGCATGCACAAGGCCCTGAGTTCAATCCTCAACCCGCGCCCACACACACACACACACACACACACACACACACACATTTATTTATTTATATATTTGTTAGTTATAGGTGGACACAATATCTTTATGTGGTGCTGAGGATCGAACCCAGCACCACATCCCCAGCCCCCTAAATTTCGCTTTTGATAAGTAAAAACAATGTGTTGGGGAAAGGAAGAGAAACTATACTGCAGTCTTGAACATTTGGCTTTGAATCAGGAAGTGGTGATAGGAATCTTTGAATAGTACATAATAATAAATGTGTGACTAAAAATGATGACCAGAAGCCAAACACGGAGGCACAGGCCTATAATTCCAGCTGCTTGGGAGGCTGAGGCAGGAGGATGACAAGTTCAAAGCCAGCCTCAGCAAGGGTGCTAAGCACCTCAGTGAGACCCTGTCTCTAAATAAAATACAAAATAGGGCTGGGGATATGGCTCTGTGGTCAAGTGCCCCTAAGATCATATGGGTACCAAAAAATAAATAAATAAATAATGACCATAAGAATCCTGGATGTTAATAGGCTATTGGAAGCACAATGTGAGATGTTACTTTGTCCTGGTGCCAAATGCAGGTGTATTTACCTCTTGTCAGCTACCTTTATTTTTGTCAATATAATTTCTGAACAACTATCTACTTACCTGATGGAAAAATTCAACTTCAGTTATCATTAGTACATCTAACTCTGAATGTGTGTGCCAATTTAGGCAGAAATTATATATTTAATTAGGAAAGCTTCTCATCTAAAAATAGGACATTTTTGTTTCATTTGGTTGTTTTTGGAGTGCTGGGGATGGAACCCAGAGCCTCACACATGCTAGGCAAGGGCTCTACCACTGAGCTGCACCCCCCTAGCCACCATTTTAGGGGGTTTTTTTTGTTTGTTTTTTATGTCCTTTACTATGATAGACAAGACTAATGGCACCTCAAAGATACAATTATTAATTTCTGGTAGAAGTAAATTCTGCCAACACCTGATTGAGTTGGGGCTTCTCCCTTTGAGCAGCCCTGCTGAACCACTACTTTGGCCCAATGAGACTAATCACCTACAGAACTGCAAGATAATAAATTTGGGTTGTTTTAAGCCACTGAGATCATGGTTGTTTGTTACCACAGCAATAGGAAACCAATACATTCAGTGAAATTTTGCATTTTTCATATATATATATATCTTGCCTATGTCTTCTTGGTATATTCTGACATATATGATGTACTGTGAATAGAATCCTTTCATTATATGTTGGCATTGTTTAAAGTGTTTCAACAAGTAAATAATACCTAGAATTAAATGAATCATATCTAATTTACTTAAATCCAAAATGAAGGGTTTCCCTCCCCCTGATATGTAAATTTCATCCTTTTACGTTTATTAGAGCAACTGTAATGTTGAAACATAAAGGTAGGCCCCTTATGTTCAATGCAATGTTGGCCTTATCGCTTCCATCAGTGCCTGTTATTTTTTATTGATTGATTGATTGATTGATTGATACTGGGGATTGAACTCAGGGGCACTCGACCATGGAACCACATCCCCAGCCCTATTTTGTATTTTACTAGAGACAGGGTCTCACTGAGTTGCTTAGTGCCTCACCATTGCTAAGGCTGGCTTTGAACCTGCGATTCTCCTCTCTCAGCCTCCCAAGCTGCTGGGATTACAGGTGTGTGCCACCCCACCTGGCTGGTGTCTATTATTATTATATTTTGTGTTTTTCACTTTTCCATTTTATTTTGCCTGAAAAAGAATCTCTTCTTTCTTCCCATTGTTCATTTAGAAGCTCTGCAACCCGTTGTCATGTCATTATATCAAGCCACTAATGGTTATCTTTCAATCTCTACCAAACATACTTAAGCTTGTTTTTCCTCCCCTCCTTTTGTTGTAGGGACAGATGAGGCAAGGCACTGAAGATCGCAGGAAACAGTTTTATTTGGCTGCAGCCAGGTTCAGAGGGCACAACTTTTGCTGTAATCAATTAATCCCTGAATCCCAAGTTCAGGTAGATTTAGAGTTTTATCCCCTGCATGTAAGGGGAGGGTCTACAGAAGTTCACATAAAAGCAGCTTTTTCTTTCACTGTTTTGCACAAGTTAACCCTTCAAGGACAACACATGAGAAGGGGAGAGCTGCTTCTCCCCTTTCTTTCCTTCCCCTGCCAGCTGTTACCATGGGCCCAGTTGGTAACTTCTCTTATCTTAGAAATGTAGACATCTCTGTGAAGCCCAGCCCAAGGCCAGAGGCCTTGTTTGCACATTTCTAAAAACTACTCTACTGAATATGTTTGTGAAAAACTAGTAAGGGGGTGTCCAGCACCTGGAGTGCTGGTATCTTCTCGGCCAGTAGTCAAGTAATAACAGGGCAATACGAAAATAAGTTTATCAACATTGAACTCTTTTGCAAAGACTCTTTTGCTGACAGTCCCAAAATCAGCCATGGTGAAGATTCCTGGAGAAGCCTAGTTAAGACTTTTTTGTGGAGAAAGGGGGTGCCACTACACTTTTACAAATATTTATAGACTGTTTATTGTATTGGATACTGTTGGATAGGTGAAGAAAATTTTATAGTCATCCCTTACCTAACCAAAATTAAGTTTTTTAAACTAAAAGTTTAATGAAAACAAAGTTTTGACAAGAAATTTTGTTTTGTTTTGTCTAGGGATTGAACCCAGAGGCATCTAATCACTAAGCCACATCCCCAGCCCTTTTTATTTTTTATTTTGACATGAGCTCATATTTTACAGCTTACTTTACTGTAATATAAGACAGTTATTCTAGAGAAGTTAGCATATACATCAAGTCCTTCCCTCACTATCAATATTTTAAGAAGAAAGAATCTTCTTCATAACCAAAGAATATAGCAGTTAAAATAAAAGAAAAGAATGAGTTTTTTATTGGCATAAGGCTTTCTGTAGAGTGGTTTTGAAATTCTAATAATCGTGTAGTGCCGAAGTCTGGCTGGGCACAAAATCACCGAGCCACCATACACCTTGTAGATTCAAACAGCAACTCTTTATTCTCGAACTGTCACCGGTACTCTACATGCACGTTCTGGGGAAATCCACACCTCTACCGGGCTCTGCATCCCAAATACTCTCTGAATCCCACGAGAACTCAACGGGAACTCCTATTTTTTATTTTGAGACAGGATCTCACTAAATTGCTTGGGGCCTCATTAAGTTACTGAGGCTGTCTTTGAACTTATGATCCTCCTGCCTCAGCCTCCCAAGCTGTTGGGATTACAAGTGTGCACCATCACACCCTGCCATCATTTTTTTTTTTTTCGGTTACCAGGGATTGAACTCAGGGCCACTCAACCACTGAGCCACATCCCCAGCCCTATTGTGTATTTTATTTAGAGACAGGGGGCTGGGGATGTGGCTCAAGTGGTAGCGCGCTCGCCTGGCATGCGTGCGGCCCAGGTTCGATCCTCAGCACCACATACAAACAAAGATGTTGTGTCCGCCGAGAACTAAAAAATAAAAAATAAAAAAAAATAAAAAAATTCTCTCTCTCGCTCTCTCCCTCTCTCTTTAAAAAAAAAAAAAAATTAAAATTTAGAGACAGGGTCTTATTGCGTTGCTTAGCACCCCACTTGCTGAGGCTGGCTTTGAACTCATGATCCTCCTGCCTCCGCCTCCCAAACTGCTGGGATTACAGGCATGCGCCACCGCCACTGTGTCCACCAATCCAAATATTTTTAATTGGTGCATTATAGTTGTATATAATTGTTGAGAGTCACAGCCTAAGCTGCCCCAGCAAACTTCCAGCTGATTGGCTCCTCTGTGGTGATGCTCATTGGGCTGTTTCCCCCGCCCTTTCGGACCACGGAGCTGCTCATTGGGGGACTCTTTTGGCTCCGCCCACACAACCCAGCCAATCGGCCTCAAGAGTGCTAGGAGTGGGGGTTGAGAGGCTCACCAGAAGCCAGTGGTGGCAGTTGGGCTCTGAGGGAATTCCTGAAGAGCTAGTGAGGTGCAGCGTGTGTTCTAAAAAAGTTCCTTTCTGTTTGACAAGTGGCTCATGAATTGTGCCCAGCCAGACTGCGGCATATAATGATAGGATTTGTTACATATTCATACATGGACACAACATAACAATATAATTTAGTCTCCATAGTTTTGAAGTGTCAGAAATTAGGCTTTTATTCCTAATTTTTTGATTTAAGGACTTGCACATGGCTCCAGTATTTTCACTTAAAAAAACTTGTCTCAGAAATATCCAAAGATGTCAGAGCAGTAGCAGAACTTCCTGGGGCTCCTGATCCACAAGGTCAGGGTCAACCTGAAGCAGCTGGTTGCGGTGAAGACCCAGCACTACCCCAAGAAGTGAACTCCAACAGTGGTGGGGGTAAGCACAGTTCCCTCAGAGAGACAGGGTTAGAGCAGCTTCCACCTATGGAGCACCCCAAAATGGTGAGAGCTGCCAAGCAGAAATGAGCCTTATTACCTTCCAAAATAGTTGTCACAGCAGTGCATGAGAACACCTTCATAATCCCCAGACAGGCCATTCCCTCATTTTAGGTCATCATACTTTCCTGTGCTTATTTTTAGCACTTATTACAATTGTAACTAAATACTTATCTATTCATTTTTTTTTAAAAAAAGAGAGAGTGGAGAGAGAGAGAGAGAGAATTTTTTAATTTTTTGGCAGGCACAACATCTTTGTTTGTATGTGGTGCTGAGGACCGAACCCGGGCCGCACACATGCCAGGCGAGCGCGCTACCGCTTGAGCCACATCCCCAGCCCCGATATCTATTCATTTTTTAAGTGTGTTGTTCCCACCAGAATATAAATTGCACAAGGACAGGAACTTATTCTTTACTCTAGCATTCTGGGCAGCGAATTGCATATGGTAGGAACTCTGAGTTTACTGAATGATGATATAGAATCTCCAACAGGTTTTGAAAGACATAGGGAAAGGAAGGGAATATTTTAGAACGAGGTCTTAGCAAACTTGGAAATAGAAATGCCTATTTCAGAATTTTGGGACAGAAAAGAAACCAGCTTGACTAGAGGAAAAGAGTTGGGAGTGGGGGTTGTAAGATAAAGGGGCAGATGGTGCCATGGGGGTGAGCATCTGCTTGTCAGACCAGCAGGGCCCTGTTTATCAGAAGCACTGAGTCTATCTTCCCAGTTCCCTGGACCTGCAGAGGTACCACACACTCTACCTGCCTGGGTGGGAGGAAAGGGAACATCTGGGGAAATAATGCTCAAAAGGCTTTTAACTCTCTTTTTAACTTTTTGAGGAAATATCCAGCTGTTTTACATTGCTGCCAGCAATGCATGAATGTTTCAGTTCCTGCACATCTTCACCAACACTTTATTCTTTTTAAATTATATTCATCTTAGAGTATGTGAATTTAGAGGAGTTTCATTGTAAAGAGAAGACAATAGTTGGACTGTTGGCCAGAGAATGTAGTCAGATCAAGATTTTATAGGCAGGAATATATGTGGCATGTTTATACACTGATGAAAATAGTTTGGTAGAAAGGAGAACGTTGATGATACAGGAGAGGCTGGACGGCTGGGGAGCCTCGCTCCTGAGTAGGAGAGAGGAAGCTTTCTCTGAACAAGTGGAGGGCATGGCCTTAAGAGAACACAGGCCGTTTACTGAGTTTAACAGGTGGAGGGGCAGTGCACAGACACACAGGTGAAGCTGGTGTGATAGCTTGGTGGTGAGTGCTTAGGTGGAGGGGCAGTGCACAGACACACAGGTGAGGCTGGTGTGATAGCTTGGTGGTGAGTGCTTAGGTGGAGGGCAGTGTACAGACACACAGGTGAGGCTGGTGTGATAGCTTGGTGGTGAGTGCTTACAGAAGTCCTCTTGTAATATTCCCCCCAGGTGAAATAAGTAGTTGAGATTGAGAAGGGTAGGAGATATTGAAAGTCTGAAGAGAGAGGGTCTAAGGAGGGTAGGAGATACTGAAGATCTAAAGAGGTCTAAATATGCCGCAGGCCGGTTGCAGCAGAATAACGGGGGTGACGAATAACTTGTGTACGTTGATGCAGCAGGAATGGAAGCCGTTTATTGTAGGATCTGAGTGATATTTATACATTTTACACAGCTTATCTAATTAGCATAAAATAGATACAGCAGTCAACCAATTAGGAATCTCCATACTTAATGGCTCGCTTTTGTTACTTCCCAAACCACTCCCTCTGGCATTTTGCCAGGCGCCATGCAGACTTGTTTACAGACTCTAACAATTCTCTGTCAATATACCAGGTGCCATCCTGACTTGTTTACAGACCTTAGCATAAATATAGTAATTTGGGATGAACTTGACCATAGTAGGACGACTGGGTATCACATAGACTCAACTGAAGTTAGCAACCATGAAGTTTTTTTTGTTTTTTTTCTTGAGTTCTTTTTGGATGGAACACAGGACTGACATATTGAACCTCCAGGCTACACCTCCAGCTCCAGTTTAAAATGAGACCAGTCTATATTTTTTCCTCTAGCATGTGATTTTATCATATTAGAGATTTTTGGTATTTGACTGAAGAAATGAGTTAATAATGAGTTTATATTGCACAGAGAGGTTTTTTTCCCCCTCTCTGCTACTCATATTAGTTAAAAATGCTTTAATCTTAATTACTTCTGCTAAATTTCTTTTGCTCTTAGATATTGTTAAAATGAAGAACCTAACAATGGGGGTGGGGTGGTGGCTCAGTGGTAGAGTGAGTGCCTAGTATGTGTGAGGGCCTGGGTTCAATTCAGCACCACATGAAAAAAATATAAAATAAAGGTACTGTGTTTATCTACAACTAAAAAATAAAAATAAAAATAAAAAAACTAAGAACAAGTTGAACATTTAATGTCACTTCTTCTGATCAACATAATTAGAATAAACAAGGATTGTATTTTAATGCCTTTCTCTTGAGGATTATGTTGTTGAATATATAAAGGAAAATGGAAAACGATCAAAAACATTTCAATCTGTCCAGTTATTGCTATTTTCAGAGAAGCGGGAAGCCAAAAGTAAATGGTAGTTTCCTTAAAGATCTGGCATTCATTTTCTTAACAGTTTCTTTCTAGAATTCTGAATATGCTTGATTATCCATTAATTTATTCATTTCTCAGTATTTCCTCTTTTATCAGTTATAGGAAAAACAAAACTTCATACCCTACCATGAAGTATGTCATAGGCATTTGGATGCTACACTGTTTTTAGAAAAGGCAGATATACTTTTTTTTTTTATTTTTTAAGATGTCTTTTTTTTTAATAGTTACTTTTTGGTTTAGGTCGACGCAATTTCCTTATTCTATTTTTAATGTGGTGCTGAGGATCGAACCCAGTGCATCAAGCATGCTAGGCAAGTGCTCCACCTCTGAGCCACAATCCCAGCCCCCATATATATTTTTATTTAAACCAGTTCTTTCAGAGAATTTGATCCTATGTAGCATCACATAAAATTAGTACTAGTAGCTGGTGGTGCACACCTGTAATCCCAGCTACTCAGAGGCTGAGACCTAAACCAAAAAGTAAATAGCCTTCTGAGCTACTGGGTTTACAGGCATGCACCATCACGCCTGGCTACCAGAAAAATTTTAGATTTAAAAATCTTATATTTTGAAAATAATAATGTATTGGTTGAATTTATCTGACAAATTTCATAACATTCTGTCCTTACCAGTGTTAATTTGGTGGGAGGCCACTGGGGTCTGAACTCAGGGACACTTTACTACTGAACCACGTCCCAGCCCTTCAAAATTTTTTTTTAGTTTGAGACAGGGTCTTGCTAAGTTGCCTAGGCTAGCCTCAAACTTATGATTCTTCTGTCTCGGCAGTCTGGCTGGGCACAAAATCACGAGCCACTCACAGCCTTGTAGATTCAAACAGCAATTCTTTATTCCCGAACTCTCACCGGCACTCCACAAGCACGTACTGGGAAAATCCACCTCTCCACCGGGCTCTGCATCCCAAATACTCTCTGAATCCCAAGAGAACTCAATGGGAACTCAAGGAGCAGGCGCCTGAGGCAGCAGGATACGCCCTATTCCCAGAGGATCCACCTTAAACCTGGAACCGCCCTATTCCCAGCAGGAGCAACACCCTAAGCCTGGTACCGCCTTAAACCCTGATACGCACTTGTCCTTGAGCAGGGTCACCTTTCTCAAACATTCATGCAATGTCACTGCAAATGACCTGGGTCCAAGGCAAGCCCATTTCCACAATGGAGAGTCCTCCCTCTAAGCAACATTGGGTAGGCTGACAAGGAAATTGCCATGCGTCATTCCTACTTGGCTATGGCTCTCAGCACCTTATGACCTCATTTTAATTATTGCTTACTCTTTCTTTCTTTTTTTCTTTTCTTTTCTTTTTTTTTTTTGCAGCTTTGAGGATTGAACCCAGGAGAGTTTTATCACTGAGCTATATCACCAGTCCATTTCTTATTTTTAATTTTGAGACAAGACCTTGCTAAATTGCTAAGGCTGGCTTTGAACTTGGGATCCACTTGCCTCAGTCTCCTGAGTCACTGGGATTATATGGATGTGCCACCATGCCTGGCTGTTTGTTAAATTTTGAGACAAGTTCTTGCTATGTTGCCTACTAGCCTCAAACTTGCAATCTTCCTGCCTCTGTCTCAAGAGCCACTGGGATTACAGGCATGTGCCACAGTGCTGGGCTCAGTTACTGCTTATTAAAGGCCCTGTTTCCCAGTACAATTATATTGAGAACTAGAGCTTCAACATATACATTTGGAGGGGACAGTTTTCAGTCCATAACAGTAGTCATTAACAAACAGCATGCAAATGAAGATAATTTTAATTTGTGATTATTGTCCCAATGTATAAACCTCAGTGTTCCATTGCCTCTGCTGTCATAAAGAATTTGCTTTGAGAAAATTTGGATCCTTATTTCCTTCACTGACAATTCCATTTCAATTAATTATAATAGATACATTTATTCAGCACTCAATGTATTCTAGGAATTATTCTAGATTCTGGGTATATACCCATGAATGTACTAAAGCTCCTTTTCTTAACTAACTCATAGTCTGTTTAGACTGTTAGAAAATCAGAAAATTGTTGCCTTCAAAGATATGTAGGAGCCAGGCATGGTAGTGCATGCCTGTTATCCCAGCAACTCAAGAAGGAAGTTGAAGCAGGAGGATTGCAAGTTTGAGGCCAGCAATTCAGTAAGACCCTGTCTCAAAATCAAAAAATAAAAAGTGCTGGAGAGGGGTCTGGAGTTGTGGTCAGTAGTAGAATACTTGCCTCACATGTGTGAGGCACTGGGTTCAATCCTCAGAATTGCTTATAAATAAATGAATCAAATAAAGGTCCATTAACTGTAAGGTCAGGCACTGGTGACCAAAAGGAGGAAGATTAAAAGCTGTTGACCAAGGCTTTATTGAGATTCCCTTGGGGGCAAGACCCTCCAGTCCAACAGAGTGGGTCTGGGGAGTTGCACCCAGGCTCAGCCAGATTAGAATTGGTGGGGGGGGGCTTAGGGCAGGAATGGAGGGCTTGGGACAGGAAAGGGAGGTTTTTAGAGTCCCTTGTCCTCCTGGGGTTGTCTGGGGATCTTGCTGAGTTCCGTGTCCTTCCAGGATTGGTCAGGAGACCCCGCTTATTGACAGGTGGTTATGCAGCACCTGATTGGTTGTTCTTTCCTGCATGCAGGTGGCCTGGTGCTTTGTTCCCTTAGCCACCTCCAACATCAACAGCTAAATATACCCAACTAAATTTACCCCAGGGTAAATGATGTCACTGAGAGACCGGATAGCAGCTGGTAAGGATTGAAAAGGGGGTCAAAAGCCCCAAAACTTAGTATAAATATATATATTTGTAAAAAGGTCTGGAGATGTTGTCTGTGGTAAAACACCTCTGGGTTCAAAAGAAAAAAGACGTGTAAGAGTTCAGGAATGATAGACTGTAAACCACTGTACCTAATAACCCAACTTGCTTATAAAAAAGAAAAATCCCATTCATTGGTTCACCTGTTTAACCAGTATTTATTGAGTGATAACTTTGAGGCTAAGACACAGTGGTAAGGAAATAGGCTGAAGTTCCTGCTCTCATGAAAGAGACAAAGAAATAAATAAATAAACAGACACAGAACGTAATGCCAGATAGTGGCAAATACCGGGAATTAGAACCAAGGTAAGGAGCAAGAGGACGACTTATACAGGAGGCTGCCTTGCACGATGGCATCAGGAGCTTGTCCCCAGAGGCAGCCCCTGGGCAGACTTGAATGAAGTGAAGGAGCAAGCCACATGCAGGTGTGGAGGGGAAAGTTCCAGGTGGAGAGGAGGAGCACAGGGCCTTGAGCAGGAGTGTGGTACCTTCAAGGTCAGCAAAGAAACCCTGTGACTGACAGAGCCCAGTGAAGCAGCAGGGGGGACAGATCCGCTCCCCTCAGGGCCAGCCCTCAGGAGCCAGGGCAACAAGGCTCTCATAGGATTTTATTTTACAAAAGCAGAAGCCACTGAAGCATTGTGAGGCCAGCCTTGGGCCTGAGCCTAGCAACTCCATTTTAAAACTCCAGTTTGAAACCTGCAGTCTCACCAGGCTCACCTAAGGGAACCTTCCAGAATGTTCCTCAGGCACAAACAAGTCCCTTCCCCCCACCCTGACAAACCCAGAGTGAAGCCTCTGCCAGGCTGTCCTCCCCCCAGATAAGGGGGAAAAGGCAAAAAGATCAGGGTGGGGCCACCAGACCACATGTTTTAACCCCAGGGTAAATGCTGTCACTGAGAGACCGGGTGGCAGTGTAATGCCAGATTCGTGGGACCCCAATAGACCTCCAGGATCACGCAAGAGTCTTTATTGCAAGCTCCAGCCTGGACTCACAACCGTTTCCAAAGCAGCGGTCCCAGGGAGTGAGTCCTGGTCCTTTGTTCAGTGGGATTTTATAGGGTTTTTTGCATCACAACATCACACAGCAAATAATTTCACACCGCGGGAAAATCAAACAACAACTCTTAACTTTGATTAGCACATTCATTGGTGGGAACAAGTTGGGTAGGGGTGATTGGTTAGTACAAGAGGGGGATTCCTTTGAACTGATTGGTTTAAGCCATGAGGGGTGTACGTGCTAAACTACATGGTTTCCCAACATGTTATCAACCACCATAAACTACTGGGGGGGGGGTCATCTGGCATCCCAGGTATTTTCCCTGTCTCATGCTGATTGATGGTTGCTAGGGGGTTGCTATGGGTCCTCACCTAGCCTGAGTCAGGGACACCTGGCGCAGCAGATCTCTCCTGTTATTTGTAGATAAACAACTCAGCTGGGTGGGTATGTGCCTAGGAGTGCTCTGTGGGTCTTTCCAAGGACAAGGGTCACGCCCCCTTCCTTGGACGGGCTTTGCTCTGAGGTAGAGGCTGGTTTCTCAAAAATGGAGTCACATCAGTTTCTCAGCAGCTGATAATGATTGAAAGGGGCGTCAAAAGCCCCAAAGGTTACTGTAAATATTAAAGCAAATGAACAGACACTCAGCCAGCCGACACTGATGCCCTCACGCTGAGAGCCTGGTGAGGACCTGGGCTGACATCCCAGCTCTTCTCATCGTTTGCTGATCCTCTGCATCTTCCTCACTGCTCTCAAACTCTCCAGCCACATCTGGACCCTGGCGAGAGCCACAAATCCCCCCTACAACCGACCCTCTCCTCAACCAGCCATCAGCTCCACCCCAGGAGAAGCCTGCCTTGGTTCCTGACCTGAACACGGGGTCTGAGTGAGTGTGCTTCTGTGGACTTGGAGCCTAAGGCTTGAGACTTTTGATCTGACACTTGAGCTTAGTGCGCAGAGGGAATGTCTGTCAAGAGCCTGTCATGATCAAGTGTGTTTGCACTGGGATGTGGCTCAAGTGGTAACGCGCTCGCCTGGCATGCTCGGGGTGCTGGGTTTGATCCTCAGCACCACATAAAATAAAAAAATAAAGATGTTGTGTCCACCAAAAACTGAAAAATAAATATTAAAAAATATTTTTTTAAAAAAAGTGTGTTTGCAGTGCTTTAAGTTAAATCTAGAATTGTTTGCTGTGAATGGATTATCCTATTGCAGTGCCTAGCATTAAGGATTGTCGTTTCCTTGATTAAGAACCTAGACAGTGAAATTGTATTGAGTGATTTGAGTGAATAAAGCATTGATTGGAAGGGGCAGAAGCACATGGACATTCTTTACTTCTCCCCCTGAACTGCATCTTTTGCCCATCGCGCAAGCATTCGCAGAAAAGAAATAGGATCTGTTTTGTATTTTTCAAGTCTCTGTGTGGCTGCTGTGTGGAGAAACAGGGGAGGGAGATGAAGTCAGAAACAACTGCAAAGGTTGAGTAGGAAACAATACCAAAGGCCCGGGAGAGAGAGAGAGAGAGAGAGAGTGTGTGTGTGTGTGTGTGTGTGTGTGTGTGTGTATAGGCAGGCCCAACAGTGTAATGATGAACCCAGCCTAATTCCATCTCAAGATTGGGAGCCATCTCATCTCAAAATCATGAAAAGTTAATTTCTGTTTTACTATAAATTACTGTGATTTCTAAACTTGTTTGAAATTCCTGCCCTTGTCTTGAGCTCATCCATGCCTGGCTCCCCTGACCAGATAACAACCCTCTCTGAAACCTCAGTGGTACCTCATAAATTTTGATGTTGGGATCTGAATTTACTCCCTACCTTGAAATATCATGCCATCAAGATCATTAACCTGCTACCTGCCTTTGTATTATGCTTGTCAAAATCCCATCAGCTGTAAGTTCTCAAGACACCCCCCTTTGCAACTTTTTGTGCTATAAAATCTTGTTCCTGGAAAGCTGGGGGGCTGGTCTCTAGCCCGTGTTAGGGGAGACAGCCGCTGATCAGCTCTCTTTGTGTACACAAATACAAGCTTGCTTTAATTTGATTTAAAATTGGAGTTGGTGGTCTTTTCTTTGTGTCAGGGTTCAACAGTAATCCTAATTGATTAGAAATTTTAATCATAAAATGTTACACACAAACAATAACCCATGCCTACAATTTTCCTGCTTGTACTCCTCTAATATGTCATGTCATCCAAAACAAGGAAAGCGTAAGAAACTGTTGCAGCCACGAGGAGACTAAGGAGATATGATGACAAAATGAAAAGTGGGGTTCTGAATGGGCCTCTGAAATGGGAAAAGGACAGTAGGTAAAAACCAAGAATCTTCAATATTAGTCCATCAATTGTGACAAATATTCCACATTAATGAAATATAATAAGGGAAAACTGAGAGGTGACATTAATATTTGTATTGTTTAATTTTTCCATAAGTTCATTTAAAAAGGTAAATCCGCCAAACAATGTGACTGATATCCATGTATAAATGGAGATGGTTACACAAAATATGAATAGACTTAACGCCACAGAACTATGTACATTAAAATGGTTAATTTTAGAATTACATTATATTTTGTAATTTTTTTTAAAGGTTCCCTTTTGCTTCAAACTTTTTTCTGTCCACAAGGTTTAGAATTGGGTGACTTGGGGCTGGGAATAGAGCTCAGTGGTGCAGTAATTGCCAAACATGCACAAGGCCCTAAATTCAATCCCTAGGATGGGCAGTGGGGGGGCACTAGGATTGGGTGACTTGTTGAAGTCAGGCAATCCAGTGGCAGAGCTGATATTTGGATGCAGGTTTGGCTGCCTCCAAAGTCCAAATTCTTTTTTCTGTATATATTTTTTAGTTGTTGATGGACCTTTATCTCATTTATTTATATCCAGTGCTGAGAATCAAACCCAGGGTCTCATAAGTGCTAGGCAAGCATATGGCTACCATTGAGCCACAACCCCAGCCCGCCAAAGTCCAAGTTCTTAACCACTCTGCTTTATTGTTATGAAATTCCTTAAGAGAGTCTTCCTGTCACTAATTGAATCCTCCTTCAACACATCCTAGCAACTAATGCCCAGGTGATCTCCAGGTCCCTCAGAACATCTCACTCCCCTGTGCAGGGGATGTGAAGGGAGATCCATTGCCTACCCATTCACATTAGGCATTTAGAAAGCCCTTTGTGGTCCAGGTGCCATGGGGCACACCAGTAGCTCAGGAGGCTGAAGCAGGAGGATCGCAAGTTCAAATCAGCCTCAGCAACTTAATGAGGCCCTAAACAACTTAGTAGACCCTTTCTCAAAATTAAAAAAAAAAAAGGCTTGGGGATGTGGCTTTGTAGTTAAGCGCCCCTGGGTTCAATCCCTGAGCCCCAAACACCCCCAAACGAAAACCCTTTATGAACTGATTGCAATTGACCTTTTAGATCAAATGAATCCCTTTTTTTTTTCTTTGACAAGTCAACACGCACCCAGTACTGGATCTTTTCCTAACACAACTGGTTCTCTCTCGAAAGTCTTTCCTTGGGTTTGTCTGTTCAGGCCCAGCTCAAACTGAAAGGTCTGCTTTATCCCATGAGCCAAAAGTAATTACTCAGAGCTTCTCTTCACGAAAGATAATTGGTCCTGAGGGGAACAGAGACCAAAATGTCATAGTTAAGAAGCTTAAAAGGCCTGATTGTAGGAAGACAAGCTATAGGATTAAGCCCAAACAAACCTACCATAATACCACGTGTAGAGCACTTATACACGTTTGTTATTCTTAATACCAAAACATGAAAGGTGTCTATTTAAAAAGCATACTGGCTATAATTATTTATCTTTCAGCTACATAAATGTGATTATTTAAACAAAAGAACCAGTTAAAAGAGAAAATAATAATTAACAGGAATAAGCAATGTCTAAGAAATACAGAGCAATTTTATATATTTCTATACTGATACAGCAATTAACTTTTAAAATTCATATTGAATATTTACTTCTGTATATTCTTTTTAAAAATATATTTAGTTGTAGTTGGACACAATATCTTTATTTTATTTATTCTTTTTTTTTTTTATGTAATACTGAGGATTGAACCCAGCACCTCGCATGTGCTAGGCAAGTGCTCTACCACTGAGCTGCATCCCCAGTCTTCTCAATATTCTTAAAATGCAAAAAGTAAGCTTTTGAAACTACAGTAGCCTGTTTGTCTCATGATTTCATGGGATTGTGTGTGTGTGTGTGTGTTACTAAGAAAGGAACCCAGGCTCCACACATTCTAGACAAGTGCTCCACCATTGAGCTACATCCCCAGCCCTTTTTATTCTTTTATTCTGAGACACAGTCTCACTAAGATATCCAGGTTGCCTCGGATTTATAATCCTCCTGCCTCCACATCCTGATTAGCTGGTGTCACCCACCTGTGCCACAACACCCAGTTTAATAGGATATTTTTAAACTAATTTTTTTCTTTGAGATGAGGTCTCACTATGTTGCCAGGGTGGCCCCAAATTCCTGGGCTCAGGCAATCCTCTTACCTCAGTCTCCCAAGCAGCTGGGACTACCACTGGGCACCAGATGCCTGGATGTGTAAAGTTTTACTCTTCTGCCTTCCTTTTCCAGCAGTACTTCTCTGAACCACCTGCAACCTGGAGGACACCATTCTTTTCTGCAGTGGTAAAACTGAACACAGTCAGATGTGAATTTCTCCTGGACTTGTAGCTTGCTCTTATCAAGTCCACATTACACAGACTCCTGGTGTCAGTCCAATGTGATGACATCATTCAGAATATTCTCTCAACAAAAACACTGGGCTTGGAATACTTAGGGTTTTGCTTACTGGCAACAGCAGATCTTCAGACTTGTAGGAATTTATTTTTAGCTCTCCAAAATATGTCCATCTATCTTTTATCTACAGACTTGTCTGGGTAGACCACCTGTTTGTCAGTCAGCTCTCTGCATCCTCTACATCATAAAGGCTATGCGTGTCTAAAATGCTCATTATTTCTAAACATTCTGAAGTACACTGAATGTTATTAAGTTAAACCTCTCCTCGGGGAAAATGATTTTAAATCACAGAGGTAATTTTTTGTTTGGAGGGTTTGGAGATTGAATCCAGAGACACTTTACCACTGAGCCACATCCCCAGCCTTTTTCTTTTTCTTTTTTTAAAATTTTTTTTAATATTTATTTTTTTAGTTCTCGGCGGACACAACATCTTTGTTTGTATGTGGTGCTGAGGATCGAACCCGGGCCGCACGCACACCAGCCAAGCGCACTACTGCTTGAGCCACATCCCCAGCCCGCCTTTTTCTTTTTCTTTCTTTCTTTCTTTTCTTTTTTTTTTGAGATAGATTCTTACCAAGTTGCTTAGGGCCTCCTTGCTAAGTTGCTGAGTGAGGCTGGCCTTGAATTTGCAATCCTTCCTCCTCAGCCTCCAGAGCTGCTGGGATTACAGGCATGTACTACATGCCCAGCCAAGCACCAGAGCAATCTGAACTTGAAAATTCGAAAGTGGATTTCAAAAAGGTTATTGTTCTTATAAAGCAATTGAGAAAGTCCGGTTAACTTGGTTGCCCTTTTTTTGGTGATGTTGTTTTGAATTCTAAAGCAACCTTCTTTCAAAAAAACAATGAGTCATTTTTTCACTGTTAGGAGTTTGTGTTGCAACTTATTCATAATATTAAATATTCAGGTGCAGTCAACCTGTCCTTTCTAGGCTCCTTATGGCTTCTTCAAAGGTCTGAATAGTTCTGGACAAAAAGCATATAAATTTCTGTTGTAGTGAAAGGGTAAAGTTTTTATTTTATTTTATTTAAACATAAGACACACAATTTACCTTTATTTATTTATTTTTTAAGTGAGAGTGAGAGAGAGAGAGAGAATTTTTAATATTTACTTTTTAGTTTTCGGCGGACACAACATCTTTGTCTGTATGTGGTGCTGAGGATCGAACCCGGGCCGCATGCATGCCAGGCGAGCGCGCTACCGCTTGAGCCACATCCCCAAGGGTAAAGTTTTTAAACTACAAAGCCTAAGTTAAAATGTAAAGGATAAGATTAAGATTTGTTTCAAGTTCTGTGAAGTTCTTAAAGTTCTGTTAAGTTGCAATTTCCTGAAGTGAAATTAAGTTCTGTTTTCCTGGAACCTGCAATTCATGTAGAAGCTAAAAACAACCCCCTCCCAGAAATCGTGCAGTCCAGCACGGACACACTTCAGGGCCCAGACCAATCAGTTTGAATGTGTACCCCGCTGTAGGAATGACCAATCACCCCCGCCCGACCTGTTCCCGCCAATGAATGTGCTAATCATGTCTCAGAGTTGTTGTTCAATTTTCCCGCGCCTCATGATGATTTGTTCTGATGTATGCAAAGCCCCTGCTCTCCTCAAAAAGTGTACTTAAGCACTGCTTAATCTCGGCTCTGGGCTCTGGGCTGCTCTCCCTACTTGAGTGAGCACAGAGCCCTAGCGTGCTGGATTGGATCCTCAATAAACCCCTTTTGCTATTGCATGAGTTGGTCATTTGGTGGTCTCTTCCTCTGACATTCGCCGGACCCTTACAGTAGTTTAACACTTTTCTTCATTCTCATCCTCAATTTCCAAATTAAAGATGGACATTCTCAGGATTTCTATTTATATATTTATTTATTTGTGATGCTAGAGATTGAACCCAGGGCCTTGTGCATGTAAAGCAAGCATTCTACCAACTGAGCTGTATCCTCAGCCTGACATTCTCCTTTTCTTGCATTTTGAGAATGGGATTTTTACAGCAGACCAACATTGTAACATCATTTCTGTGACTGGCAACAATGACAGCCACGGTACAGATCTAAATAGTCTTTCTCCTTCTGTTGCTACAAAGTAAAAAAATCTCATTAAGTGCTTTTGCATCTTTTGAGGAAACTGAGAAGTAATGAAAAACTTTTATTAAGAAGGCCTCAATATCATGGAAAAGTAAATCACACCCCTTTTTAGCAGTCTTGTGTACAAGCTGAATAGGACATTAAGCATGTAAGATCTTTTCATTTTCTTTGGTAAGAAGCTTACAGACAGAATGGAATTTGCCAAAATTTACATGTGTACTCTATGCTGAATACATAGATAGGCAAAATCTAGTCCACAAAATCTAGTATGTGGACAAGATGTCAGTAATTTTTTATGTTTTCTGTGGTTTCATCAAAATCTTCACAGATACCAAGAAGACCATTTGAAACCCAGTTTTTCAAATCAAAGTACCAAAAAGCTAGGGGGAACAGGTTTTTTTTTTTTTTTTTTTTTTGTGTGTGTGTGTGTGTGTGTATGTGTGGTGCTGGGGATTGAATCCAGTGCTTTGTGCATGTAAGGCAAGCACTCTACCAACTGAGCTAGATCCCCAGCCCTCGAACAGTTTTTTATTGCCATGATTCACCATTTGATGTATTGTAAAGAGCATGATCACAGATAAGATCTGACCAAATCAGCTCTGCACTGCATGGTGCTAACCCACCTGTTATCAAAATTTCCCCTTTTGTTTGCCCACAGGACATTTAATTTGCAACTTCTGAATCAGGAAATGCAACTCAAGTCTCATAAAGCAATCAAGGGGATGATATGATGATGAGTATTTATGTAGTATGCTCAAGCTAATTCAGTGGCTACTGTTTTCAACTGAACATTGGTGTCTTTGGGGTACACCCTTTGCACTGATTCAAAAGAACTTTCATGTCTCATCCTGGACTTGGGAGATTCAGTCTCCATATGTGCTTCTATATCCCCTTCTCCATCATGCCCTAACCCACATTTCTGGGGGGGAGGAGAGGTATTGGGGATTGAACTCAGAGTCACTCACCACTGAGCTACATCCCCAATACTTTTTATTTTTGAGACAGGGTCTCACTAAGTTGCCCAGACTAGTAACCTCCAAATTCTCCTGCCTCAGCCTCCTGAATTGCTGGGATACAGATAAGCATCACCACGCCCAGCTCCTCCCCAATTTCTTTTCTGTACCTCCTGCATAATCATGCTCTCTACAGCATATCAAGTGATGTGGTGAATCATGGCAATAAAAAACTGTTTGCCTTAGCTCTTTGGTACTTTGATTTGAAAAACAAAAAACAAAAACAAAACAACAACAACAACAACAAAAAAAAAACCAGAGTTTCAAATGGTCTTCTTGACCTGTTTGAATAATTTACCTCCTTAAGCCAATTATATGTGTCTTTCACCTGTCATTAAAATAAAGTAGCTGTTTACCTTCTGGTAGTGTCTGGGTCATGCTGGCCCTGGGGGTATACTCAGGGTACTATCACAAAGTTAAAATTAGATGATCAAAAGCACAACAGTTACCTGGAGGGATAGCACGGATTAGAACTTAAGCTGCACATGCTTCAGAATTTAAGTTGCTCTGAGGTAATCCATCAATGGAGGACCCATTACCATAAACCTAGGTATCGAATGCCAATTCAGCCTCCAGCAAAAGACAGACCACTGCCATATTCATTTACGGCTAAAAAAAGTATTTTTTACCATTTCAAGCTATTTTTTGGGCTACCATGTGGTTTTATATCACCCCTCCCAACTTTCCATGCTCTGCTGAAATCCACGACTTTTTGCATCCAAGAATGGTTTCCTGAAATGTGGAACTTTCAAGAACAATCCCAGGGGCTGGGGATGTGGCTCAAGCGGTAGCACGCTCACCTGACATGCGTGCTTCCGGGGTTCGATTCTCAGCACCACATACAAACAAAGATGTTGTATCCGACAAAAAAATAAATATAAAATAAATAAATAAAATATAAAAAGGATTGGGGATGTGGCTGTGTTAAAAAAAAAAAAAAAAAAAAAAAAAGAACAATCCCAGACAATTCAGAGTGGCTGCTCACTAAAAAAATTATCGCTTACTCTCCCATTTTTGTGGGTGACAGTCTGCTTGCTATTTTCAGGTTTGCTATCCCGACTTTAGCAAATTATATTTCATTAATCTTTATATTTATCTGAGATAAATCAAATAAAAATGGTGAATCACGTGTTTCTGGCAATAGTCCCTAAAGGCATTCAATAGAATGCTTTTTTTTTTTTTTTTTGGTGCTGGGGATTGAACCCAGGGCCTTGTGAATGCAAGGCAAGCACTACCAACTGAACTATATCCCCAGCTAGAATGCATCTTGGCATCACTACTTGGTACACCTGCTCCACAGCTTATTTCTTTAGCTCTGAGACTCCTTGGCAAGTCAAGGTTGGTTGTTTCTAAAGTTTTCCCTGCACTGTTTTCTGCTATTTCCAACAGCTCCATTCAGTCTCCAAAAGACAAACATAGACTCATTAATTCCATACATGTCCCCCAAAAGCTAAGAATGACAAAGCATCATTTTGTTATAACAGCAATATAAAATGCTTACTCATGTTTATAAATCACATGATAATGATGTAAAAGTAAAAAAAAAAAATAGAGACAGAATAAAAGAGAAAGGTAAGTCAATGCCTTTCCTCCTACAGTCACCAGGTAGCTTTAGTCAAGGTTTGAAAATGCTTCTAAGAGCAGGGCATGGTGGTACACACCTGTCATTGCAGCAACTCAGAGAAGGCTGAGGAGTATCACAAGTTCCAGGCTAGCCTCAGCAAATTAGCAAGACTCTAAGAAATTTAGGGGGAACCTGTCTCCAAATAGAATATAAAAAGGGCTAGGAATGTAGCTCAGTGGTAAAGCACCCCTGGGTTCAATCCTCAGTATCTTCTTAAAAAAAAAAAAATGCTATAAATCGTTAGGCAGGTAGCTCAGTGGTAGAGCACTTACGTGCTATGTACAAAGCTGTGGCCTGGATCCCCAGCACTGAAAAATAAATTAATAAATAAATAAACAGAAATGCAGTTAAGAGCTGGTAAACTAATGTTAGTCATTAATAGACATTAAAAAAGTTTCATTAAGTACCGCCTGCAGGGTCTGAGGGATAGCTCAGTAGTACAGCTCATGTTTAGCTGAGTTGGGTCCTCAGCACCACCATTAAAAAAAGAAAAAAGAAAGAAAGAAAGAAAAGAAAAGAAACAATATAACAATTTTAGCCTAACCACACACTGGGTCCCCGCCCCCCTACTCTGTTTCTCCTTTTCTTTGCCTTTTGTACCGGGGATGGAACCCAGAGGTTCTTAACCACTGAGTCACATCCCTAGTCCTTTATATGTTTTATTTCAGGGTCTGACTAAGTTGCTTAGGGTCCCGGAAAATTGCTGAGGCTGGCTTTGAACTTGCGATCCTCCTGCTTCAGCCTCCAAAGCCACCGCGATTACGTGTATGTGCCACCGCACAACCGCTGTGTGCCTCTTTTAATGACAAGAGTTGTTTTCCTGGATCTCTCCCTCGCTCTAGCGGGTTCCTCTCGGTATACCCTTAGGCCAAGGTCGCGCCGCGTAGGCTCTTTAATATTGTACGACCTTCTCCAGGAGCAGGACCTGCTCCGGGATCGGTGCCGCGGAGACGGGTGATCCCTCCGGGGCAGCAGCGGCGCCTCTCGGTACGGGCGCTGAGGGGTCACGTCGGGCTCTGCGGGTGAAACCTCCAGCAGCACCTAACTCCACCGGGGGCGCCTTCTCCATCAGTCGAGACCCTGACCCGCTTCTGTCCCCCGGCCGCCTCCCACTCCTGGATGCCGACTGGGACCCGGACTGAGAGCTTCTGCAAGAGGGGCTCCCGTGCCCGTCATTCACGTGGCTAAGACATCTGTGCTCCCGGCTTATCTTTCTTTCTTTGAAAACGGTTGCTTCCCGAAAATCCAGGATATCTCCTAAATAAATAGTGGTTCTCAACCTTTCCCCCCGGAGGGCGTATTGGGCAAAGCCTGGAGACACCTTTGGTTGTGACAACCGCTTGCAAACATTGGGTGGACGGCAGGTGAGCACAAGACAGCACAAACAGAATTATCCGACCCCAAACGTGAGTAGGATCGAGGCTGAGAAATCTTTCCCTGAAACAAATCGCCAAGGTCAAGTCCTGAAAGAGGGTCGCGGAGGCCGGGCTGGAGCTCAAGGAACCCACGGACAAGCCAAAGTGACAAGCGCCGCCTCCAGACTTGAGCCCGCCCCTCGCCGGGAGGTGGAGCTGCGGCGCTCCAAAAAAAGCAGACAGTGCTTTAAAGATCTGAACACGTAAGGCTGCGAGTCCGCAAGCCACCACGTTTTGCACCAGGAGACCCGAGTGTTCACCTGCCGTGCACACCTGAGTTAGCTGCGGGACCAGCCTCATCACTAGAAAATGCGCCGCGTCACTCAAGACGGACACTAAGGTCTAATGGACGCCTCCCTTTCTAGAGCTTAGGACACAGATTGACTTCTCACACTCAGCCTCGAAAGGCTTGCTCGGCTCTAGCAAGTCCCGCATTCAGCACCGAACGTGAACGTGGTACAGCCGACCACGTCTGGGCATGCGCAGACGCGTCGGCGCGGTGGGCGTGGCTCCCCTCGGGCCGCCCTGTCTCCTCTCGGCGTCCCGCCCTCCGCCCCGTCTCCGCTTGCGCATCGGGCCGGGGCGGAGCTGCTACATCCGGGCGTCTGGCGGCCTGTGGCTGTTTTGTTTTCTTGGTCGAAAGTCGGGGAAAGCGAGGCTGCCCGGCGCGACGCGACCCGGGGCTCCGGACCTACTGCACCCGCGGGGCTGGACGTAAGTGCCCAGGGGCAGTGAGGGCGCGGCCGCCGGCTGCCCAGGCCTTACAGCCTTGACTGACGCGGTCGGGTCGGGTTCCCCGCTCTGCGGGAGGCTTCGGGGTCGGGCTGTGCCCGGCTGGACCCTCCCTGGCCACTTCCTGCCGTCCTGCGCCCCGTCCTGCGCCCTGAGCCCTGCGTCCAGCGGCCAGACCCCCGGGCTCGGGGGAGCGGGGCGGTCAAGAGGGCACGGCGGGCCTACTCCTGGGTCCTGGGACCCCCCACCCCCACTTCAAGGCTGGAAGAGACCCCGAGAGGGAGTGTAGTCCGGCTGGGTTGCATGGCCAGGGGCGGCCGCGCCTCAGCCGGGATCCGCGTCACCTCCCCCCGGCGCGTCCACCCCCAGAGCTCCAGTCCCTCGGCCGCGCGGAGCGTGGGCTGCGGCGGGCTGCGGCGGTGCCTGCAGCGGATGCGGGGCGGGGCCGCTGGGCGAACCGAAAACCAAACTGGGTTCCTGTTCCTCCCAGGGAAGGAGAAAAGGGTGGATTTTCAGAATGGAACTCATCCCACAGGCGTAGTAGCCTTGGTTATCATCATCGGTTTTCCTAAGGAAGCTAAAAATTGAAGTGGTTGCACTTTTTAGGACATCCTGGGTTTTGGCCATCCGTAACTGCTGGCTGCAGAGCAGCTTAGTGCACGGGTTCTGATTTGCGGCAGGAGTTTGGGTGTTTCTGGAACGTTAGCAAGTTACATGTGATTCAGGCTCGGCGTGGAGGAGTGTTGTATGTAATTTGTTAAAGACAGTTTAGTTCTGCTGTAATGATTTAAATAGAAGTAGATTATTTATTTATGGTCTGAATTAATATTAACCTCAGTTACTTGCTTTTGAGGGAGGGGGTTCTGTTAGAACCAGAACTAGAGGTATTAAAATAAGATTTTTTTTTTTAATAGAAATGACACCAAAAGGTTTGGAAAAGGAAAAAAAAATGAGGTGAAATAAAGTGATGTGGGTAGAGGTAAAATGCAGTGGGGTGTTTTCTTTCTATTCTTTTTATATCTGGATATGAAGAAACATACTTTTTATGATAAAAATGTGTAAATTTCCACGTAAAATTTTTAAAAATTAGGCTCTATGTTCTTAATTCAGCCAGAGTTATTACTTTCCCACTGTCCCCAGGACTGTAAATATAAAAAACAAATAACTTAGTTTGGGATTAAAGCAATACAAAAGAATTCTTGTGAGTTAACCATAATTATTCTGTTATTTAACATTATTTAAATGATCATTTAGGGCTGGGGATATAGCTCAGTTGGTAGAGTGCTTGCCTTGCATGCACATGGCCCTGGGTTCAATCCCCAGCACCACACACACACACACACACACACACACACACACACCAAAAAAAAAAAAAAAAAAAATATATATATATATATATATATATATATATATATATATATATATATAAATGGTCATTTAATGTACTAAATAGGATGCGACAGCTTTCAGGAGTTAAATTCTTAATTTTTTCAATATTTGGATACCCATCTTTGTTCATATTACTTAAATGTACCAAAACTGTCTTTTTATTGTTGTTGTTTTGCAGTATTAGAGTAAACCGAGGGTCACTCTACCACAGAGCCATGTCCCAGCCCCTCTTAAGTTGTCCAGGCTGATCTTGAACTTGTGATCCTTCTGCTTCAGCCTCTCTAGTCCCTGGGACCAGATTTTGTTTTTCAAAGTTATGTGACAGTTCATCAGAAGCTAAATTGAATATTCTGAAGCAATATGTGGAGCCGAAATACTTGTATTAGTTTCTCTTTTGGGGGGCGGGTATATTGAGGATTGAACCCAGGGATGCTTTAGCACTGAGCTACATCCCCGTCCATTTTATTTTTTATTTTGAGACGGGATCTTTCTAAGTTGCTGAGGGTCTCACTAGGTTGCAGAGGTTGGCCTTCAACTGCCTCAGCCACTTGCCCAGCTAACTGTATTAAGTTATTCTTGGGCTAGTAACTATTTTCCACGAACACAAATCAGGTTCGAAGAGTAAATGAAAATGCTTTATTTAGTTGTGTTTTGTTTTCTTTTTAAGTGATCTGAAAAAATGTCTGGATTTCTAGAAGGTATGAGATGCTCAGAATGCATTGATTGGGGGGAAAAACGAAATACTATTGCCTCTGTTGCTGCCGGTGTTCTGGTAAGTGTCACTGATAATTTTGTCTATTATTGTGGTGTGTTTTGCTTATGTTTTGAATTCTTCATGATGTTTCAAAATATGGACTTTTTTTTTTAATTGTTGATGGACCTTTATTTTATTTATTTTTATGTGGTGCTGAGAATCGAACTCAGTGCCTCACGCATGCTAGGCAAGTGCACTACCACTGAGCCACAACCCCAACCCCTGGACTCTTTTTAAAATATATTTTTTTATATAGATGGACCCTTATTTTTTTCATTTATTTATATGTGATGCTGAGAATCGAACCCATTGCCTCACACGTTAGGTAAGCACTCTATCACTGAGCCACAACCCCAGCCCCTCAAAATATGTACTTTTTAAAAAACCTCTGACCAGGGGCTGGGGATGTGGCTCAAGAGGCAGTGGGCTTGCCTGGCATGCGTGCGGCCCGGGTTCGATCCTCAGCACCACATACAAAGATGTTGTGTCTGCTGAAAACTAAAAAAAAATAAATATTAAAAATTCTGTCTACTAACAATAAAAAAAAATCAAAAAAAATTATCTCTCTTACTCAAAAAAAAAAAACTCTGACCTATGAATTTATTTTAATAAATTTTGATGTTTTGTTTATGGGGAGGGTTTGTTAATGGTTTGAAATTTGATTCAGTAGTTTGGTTGGGTTATTTTAACTGCATGGTAAAAATGACATGATAAAACATTTTTTATGGGCTGGGGATATAGCTCAGTTGGTAGAGTGCTTGGCTTGCATGCACAAGGCCCTGGGTTTGATCCCCAGCACCAAAAAAAAAAAAAAAAGAAAAAAAAAGAAAAAAAATTTTTTTATTCAATAGAAAAGTATTATGCCTCATCTTAGTGAGTACTATAAGGTACAAGGCAGTATTGAAGAAACAATCTGGTTAAAACCAGTCAAAAGATATGATTGCATTTTTCCATAATCCAAAGTTGACTTTCTTCTCAATCTCATAAGAAAAATAAGAGTACATTCATAAAATATATTGCTTAGAAATAATTTGCAGAATAAAATTCTTATTTACATGCATTTTCCTCTAAGGTATGATATTTGTATGCTGGGGGGTTTTTTTTTGGTTTGTTTGTTTTTTGGTACTTGGGATTGAACTCAGGGGCACCCAAACACTGAGCCACATCCCTAGCCCCCTTTTTTAATATTTTATTTAGAGACAAGGCCTTGCCAAGTTGGGGGGGGGGGCTAGCTTTGAATTTATGATTCTTCTACCTCAGCCTCCCCAGTCACTGGAATTCTAGGCATGTGCCATCATGCTCAACCTACATCCTTTTTTTAATTTTAATTTTTGAGACAGGGTCCCACTAAATTGCACAGGTTGGCCTAAACTCACGATTCTCCTGCCTCAGCCTTCTGAGTTGCTGAGATTACAGGCAAATACCACCATACTGACTTTTTTTTTTTTTTTTTTTTTTAGAGAGAGAATGAAGGAGGGCCCAGTCATGAACCTCATCAACTTCATTTTTTCCTTTTTTTTAGAGAGAGAATTTTAATTTTTTTAGTTTTTGGCGGATACAACATCTTTGTTTGTATGTGGCGCTGAGGTTCGAACCCGGGCTGCACGCGTGCCAGGCAAGCACGCTACCGCTTGAGCCACATCCCTAGCCCCCATACTGACTTCTTATAAATGTCTTTTAAAGCTTTATTATTATTTTCCCATGAAGAAAATATTTTGAAGCCAGGCAGAGCAGTGCATGCCAGTAATCCCAGCTACTCAGGAGGCTGGATTACATGCCAGTAATCCCAGCTACTCAAGTTCCAGATCAGCCTGAGCAACTTAGCAAACCCTATCTCAAATTAAAAAAATTAAAATGGCTGGGTATGTAGCTCAGTGGTAGAGCATGCCTGGTTTTAGTCCCCATACCACAAAAAAGAAAAAGAAATTTGAATACATGAACTGAGGGTTAAAAAAATAGTGAGCCATATTCATGCTAGCCAATAAAAATGTCATTAATATTTTATGGATCTATTTATAACCTAATAAGAGTAACTTGATTAGCCTGAAATTGCTATTTTAAATAATTGCCAGAAGATGGCAATTTCTAGAGCTAACTGGGTCAGGGATGGGAACAGGGGTAGAACAGGTGGTTACTTTCAAAACGTTCAATCTTCTTGTCAGAATTTGGTTACTTTTATTATAAATTTCTGCTCAGATGATAAAAATATCTGTGTAGTTTTGTTTTATTATATACCTGCCCTTGATAATATCCAGAACCAAATTTCAGTTAGATAAATTATGATCTGGTATTCAGATTGTATTAAACTCATATCTGAAACCATCTAAGACTGCACTATAATTCATCAAGAGGAGAAGCAGTACTGCAGAGCTGTTATTCCACGACACTCAGAGGACAGCTAACTCTACATACAACAATTGTTCCCCGTTTTTAGTGTAAATACTTTTTTCTTCATTTTTAATCATGTCTTCCTACAGGCCTGTAATATATCAGTAACAGGGCAATTCTTGTGTCACTTGGAATCTGATCTAGTTTTTTATTTTTATTTTTATTTTTTTAGTTGTAGTTGGCCACAATACCTTTATTTTATTTATTTATTTTTATGTGATGCTGAGGATGGAACCCAGGGCTCTACCACTTATCCACAATCCCAGCCCCTGATCTAGTTCTCATTTTTTCCAAAACATATTGTAACTCGTTTGTAGTTCACAAAGTTAGATTGAATACTTTATTAACAATATAAAGTAATAATTGGAAGACTTTAGGGCATGTAATGCTTAACCAGCTATTAAGCTATGTGCAAATTATATGCAAGAAACAGAACATTTAAGAAATTTTTGAAACTCATTAGAAGGGATCTCTTCACTTAAATACCTTGTCTTCATTCCAGCCAGTCAGATAGTGCTGATATATATATGTAGTGTATGTGATAGGGTCTCTCATTGGTATCATCTGTTTTTGTTTCAGTTTTTTACAGGCTGGTGGATCATCATAGATGCAGCTGTTATTTATCCCACTATGGAAGAGTTCAACCACTCATACCATGCTTGTGGTGTGATAGCGACCATTGCCTTCCTCATGTAAGTGCCATTGTTATTGACAGCACCTGCATAGGTCACCACAAGGTCAAATTGTTTTATGTATAATTGCAAGATTTACAATTTTAAAATGTTATCAAGTTAACATGTTGGGCATGATTTCAAAATCAAATAGTAGAGAAGGATGTAAAGAAAAGTGACAATCTTCTTTTCCAGTCTTCCTTCTGTTCTCCTCTCCCATGTCTGTCTCCCCCTTTTCTCGGCTAGACTTTTATTTCTGCACTGCTAAAATTTAAAACCTCACATTTAAATCAAAAAATATATACTGCTGGGTGCGGTGGCTCATGCCTGTAATCGCAGTAACTAGGGAGGCTTAGACAGGAGGATCATGAGTTCAAAGCCAGCCTCAGCAAAAGCAAGGCACTAAGCAACTCAGCAAAACCCTGTGTCTAAATAAAATACGAAATAGGGCTGGGGATGTGGCTCAGTGGTCGAGTGCCCCTGAGTTCAATCCCTGTACCAAAAAAAAAAAAAAAAAATCCAAGTACTTCATCTAAGGGATTATTCATTCTTTCATCAAATATTTATTACTCTTTTGTATTGCAGGTTCCTGTTCTAGGTGCAGAAGATACACTCCTCTTGGAGGCTATTATCTTGTTAGTGATTAAAATAGGAAAAAATTCCGGCCCTTATGGAATTATACTCTAATGAGTGGGCAGTCAGCAGCTAAGGAGAAGTTAAATTCACAGCATGTTACATGATGCTGAGTGCAAGGAAGAAACGCAGAGAAGGAGCTGGGAGCTCTGAACTGGAGGGGTAAACATTTTACATAGGATCCAGGAAGCTCTCACAAGAAGGTGGTTTTAGTAAAGACTGGAAAGAAATGAAGGAGCTGACCATGGGGACAGACACAGAGGATCATCCAGGCAGATGATCAGCAGGTGCTCTACAAAGGCTCTATGGCAGGGAGACACATGTGACTGGAGAGTGTGATCCAGGGAGAGGGTGATGGGCAAGGTGGCAGAGCTTCTCTGTCATGTGGTATAGAGTAAAGCAATGTGAGGACTTTGCATCATTGTGAGTGTGATGGAAGCTGTTGGAGAGTTTTGAAAAGAATGATGTGACCTACTTAACAGGATCATTTCCTCCTCAAAGACAGTTGACAAGGCCAGATACAGTGGTGCACACCTGTAATTCCAGCCACATGGGAGGCCGAGAAAGAGAGGCACAAGTTGAAGGCCAGCCTCAGCAACTTAATGAGACCCCGTCTCAAAAAATAAAAAAGGACTGGCGATATGGCTGAGCACATCCCTGGGTTCAATCTCCAGGACCAAAAAGAAAAAAACAGTTAACACAATTCACTGCAAAGCTAGTGTGTTATGATAGCAGTTTGAATACTCTAACTCCTCACTTCTCAACAGATTTTCAAATGTGTTTTGACAGTATTCTTGC
The DNA here is from genome assembly GCF_048772815.1 of Callospermophilus lateralis. Classification (NCBI taxonomy): domain Eukaryota; kingdom Metazoa; phylum Chordata; class Mammalia; order Rodentia; family Sciuridae; genus Callospermophilus; species Callospermophilus lateralis. The sequence goes on along the minus strand of NC_135311.1, from coordinate 126,532,652 downwards.
ACTCTACTAGCTTCTCAAATCCCTGCTGTACGTTAATTTGTTTCATACTTGGGTGATGCCTTTCTTTTTTTTTTTTAGTTGTTGATGGACTTTATTTAGATATAGTGCTGAGAATTGAGCCCAGCACCTCACACGTGCCAGCCAAGCACTCTGCCACCGAGCCCCAGCCCTTCTTTCTTACTTAGTACTGTTTTCCTGGCATTTCTGGTTGTCTTGTTGACAAAAAGAATTACGTTTGCTGGAGGGCCCCTTTCATTCTGCTAAAAGCCATTCTGATCTTGATGGTTGCTTACTGTGTGGACTGAAATATCATGTTCAGCTTTATGTTTTTTTGTTTTTGTTTTTTTTTTTTTTAAAGAGAGAGTGACAGAGACAGAGAGAATTTTTTAATATTTATTTTTTAGTTTTCGGTGCACACAACATCTTTGTTTGTATGTGGTGCTGAGGCTCGAACCCGGGCCGCACGCATGCCAGGCGAGTGTGCTACTGCTTGAGCCACATCCCCAGCCCCAGCTTTATGTTTTTCCTGGAGTTTCTAGATGCTTTTTCTCTCTTTTCTTGCATATTCTGTCATCATTCCAAAGTCTCTGTGATGTTTGTTATTGTATCGTTATCCACTTTGGTCTAGAGCTCTCCATTACAAAAGACCCAGTCGTTTTCTGGGTAAATGATTATTTTATAAGCCACCTATAGAGCTGCACAGTGGAACTTCCCCTCCCTGTTGCCTCAGGATGGGTCCCACTGTTTTCCCTAGTTTTCAGTCTTCACCTTTCTTCATCTTTCTTACTCATTTTGCTGGACCCCATGCTCAAACAACTCTAAGAAATAATATGAGAAGGTAAGCTTTGTTTGTCTGAAAATGTTTCCATCTCCCCTCATGCTGTATTCATAGGTTGGTTAGATGTAGAATTCCAGGGTCATTTTACCTCAGAACCTGGAGTCCCTGCCCTGGGTCATTGATGGGCATCTGATCTCATCCTTCCTGTGCTTGCTGAGAAGACTCAGAGGACTCACGTGTTAACCTTGCTCCAGGAGATTGTCTTGGATTCTGTCTTTGAGAATGAAACTGTCACCTCTCTGGCACTCCTCTTGGAGGCTACTATCTTGTTAGCTTCTCCTGTGTCTCTTTTTGCTCCTCATTCTAGGAAATCACCTCAGTATCATCATCTCACCTGAGCCATATTTTCATTTTTTTTTTTTTTTTAATTTCTAAGAGTTTTCTTATTTGAAGTGCCTTTATGCTTCTTCTGTATTAGCCCTCAAGGTTGACTGTTTATCTGACATGCTGCAGGCCTCTGCTGCAGTGTCTGGTGGCTCTTGTTATCTACTACTTGGACTTTTTTTTTTTTTTTAGATCTTATAATAGGCGTTTAATACATATAGAGTCTTTCCCATTTTTTTAATATGTATTTTTTTTAGTTATAGTTCCACACAATACCTTTATTTCACTTATTTATTTTTATGTGGTGCTGAGGATTGAACCCATGGTCCTGCATGTGCAAGGCGAGCGCTCCACCGCTGAGCCACAATCCCAGCTCTCCCATTTTAAAATATATATCACTAAGCATGATAACAAGCACATTAAAACATTCAAAATATGGGCTGGGGATGTGGCTCAAGCGGTAGCACGCTCACCATGCATGCGTGAGGCCCGGGTTCGATCCTTAGCACCACATACAAAGATGTTGTGTCCGCCGAAATACTAAAAAATATATATTAAAATTCTCTTTCTGTCTCTCTTTCAAAAAAAAAAACATTCAAAATACTTTTACATGTAGTTTAAGAATTTTTAGATTCATATTCAGTCTGTACCACATTTTTATGAGAAAGGAGTTATGATTCCCCTTTAGCAGATAAGAAAACTGCCTTTCAGTTTTAAACTATTTGCCCAATAGTTACTTGATCCTGAGCCTATTTGATCACTTCAGCCCACTGAAATCAGGCTTTCTTTTTTCTTTTCTTTTTTTTTTTTTTAAAGAGAGAGAGAGAGAGAATTTTTTAATATTTATTTTTTAGTTTTCGGCGGACACAACATCTTTGTTTGTATGTGGTGCTGAGGATCGAACCCGGGCCGCACGCATGCCAGGCGGGCACGCTACTGCTTGAACCACATCCCCAACCCCTTTCTTTTTTTTTTTTTAATTGATCAATTTATTTTACAGTAGAATACATTTTGACATGTAGTACACAAATGGTGCACAACTTCTCATTCCTCTGGCTGTACATGGTTTGGAGTCACTCCAGTAATCGCACATGTATATAGGATATTAATATCCTGCTCTTCCTTCCGTCCTTCCCATTCACACAGCCCACCCCTCCCCCTACTCCCCTCCACACGAACCAAAGTTCCTTCCTTCTTCTCTATCCCCCTGCCCCACTATGGATCAGCATCTGTTTTATCAGAGAAAACATTTGGTTTTTGGTTTCTTGGGATTGGCTTATTTCACTTAGCATAATATTTTCTAGTTCCATCCATTTACCTGCAAATGCCATAATTTCCTTATTATTTTAGGCTGAGTAATATTCCACTGTGTATATACACACCACATTTTCTTTATCCATTCATCTGTTAAAGGGCACCTAGGTTGGTTCCATAGTTTAGCTATTGTGAATTGAGCTGCTATAAACATTGATGTGGCTTCAATGTTTATACTATGTTGATTTTAAGTCCTTTGGGTATAAACCGAGGAGTGGGATAGCTGGGTCAAATGGTGGTTTCATTTCCAGTTTTCTGAGGAATCTCCATACTGCTTTCCATAGTGGTTGCACCAATTTGCAGTCCCACCAGCAATGTATGATTGTGCCTTTTTCCCTACATCCTCGACAACACTTATTATTCTTGTATTCTTGATAATTGCCATTCTGACTGGAGTGAGATGAAATGTTAGAGTAGTTTTGATTTGCATTTCTCTAATTGTGAGAGAGGATGAAAATTTTTTCATATGTTTCTTGATTGATTGTATATCATCTTCTGAGAAGTGTCTGTTCAGATCCTTGGCCCATTTATTGGTTGGGTTATTTGGGTTTTTTTGGTGTTAAGTTTTTTATACAGATTAGTGCTCTGTCAGAGGTGCATGTAATGAAGATTTTTTCCCATTCTGTAGGCTCTCTCATTGCATTATTGATTGTTTCCTTTGCTGAGAAGAAGCTTTTTAGTTTGAATCCATCTGGTTTATTGATTCTTGGTTTTACTTCTTGCACTTTAGGAGTCTTGTTCAGGAAGTCAGGTCCTAAGCCAACATGATGAAGATTTGGGCCTACTCTTGTTTTTTTTTTTTTTTTTTTAATATTTTTTAGTTTTTGATGTACCTTTATTTTATTTATCTTTATATGTGGTGCTGAGGATTGAACCCAGTGCCTCAAACATGCTAGGCAAGTGCTCTGCCACTGAGCTACAACCCCAGCCCCGTACTTTTTCTTCTATCACAGGGTCTCTGGTCTAGTGTCTAAGTCTTTGATCCACTTTGAATTGATTTTTGTGCTGGGTGACAGATAGAGGTTCAATTTCATTCTGCTACATATGAATTTTCAGTTTTCCCAGCACCATTTGTTGAATAGGCTGTCTTTTCTCCAGTGTGTGTTTTTGGCGCCTTTGAAATAACCATATTTATGTGGATTTGTCTCTGAGTCTTCAATTCTGGACCATTGGTCTACATGTCTGTTTTGGTACCAATACCATGCCTTTTTTGTTACTATTGCTCTGTAATATGGTTTAAAGTCTGGTGTTGTGATGCCTCCTGCTTCATTCTTTTTGTAAAGGACTGCCTAGCTATTCTGGGTCTCTTATTTTTCCAAATGAATTTCATGATCGCTTTTTCTAGGTCTGTGAAGACTGTCATTGGGATTACTACTTGAATTTTCAATTATCCTGCTTCTGAGGGATACAGATTATAAGTGCAGGCTCCTCTTAATCTGTGTTGATTTATATTCCACAAATGTAAAGAAAACTTTATCTGCTGAGAACTACCTCATATTCTTTTTGTTTTTCTGGTATTGTATTTTTTTCTCCCTATACTTTCATTTTTAATAGGCTTTTGGGAGGGAGATGAAAAGGAGAGTCATTTTTCTGACCTTTTTAACCTGAATCTTTGTGGGGTTTTTTGTTGTTTGTTTTTGTTTTGGTGGGGGGAGGTAACCAGGGAATGAAACCAGAGGCACTTAACCACTGAGTTTTGTTATTGTTGTTGTTTGTTTGAGGTCAGGGTCTCGCTGAGTTTCTTAGGGCCTTGCAAAGTTGTGGAGGCTGGCTTTGAACTTGTGATCCTTATGCCTTAACCTCCTGAGCCTCTGCGATCACAGACATGTGCCACTGAGCCCCGCAAGTGGTGTTTTTTATCTTCCTCTATTATATTAAAAGATAGCATCAAATATATTCAGTGAGGAACCCGAAGTGCGCAGATCATATTACATCTTTGCTTATGTATGGACCTGTATAAGCACCACCCAGATCAAGACTGAAACGTTTTCTTGTTTCTTTAATTTTAATATTTATTTTTTAGTTTTCGGCAGACACAACATCTTTGTTTGTATGTGGTGCTGAGGATCGAACCCAGGCCGCACGCATGCCAGGCGAGTGTGCTACTGCTTGAGCCACATCCCCAGCCCCGAGACTGAAACATTTTCGTCACCGTGGAATGTTGTCTTGCTTTTTTGCCAGTCAGTACTCCACCACCACAGCATACACCCCTGTCCTGACCCCTGTCGCTGTCGAGGTTTCTGCATGGTTACCTTGAGTTTTGGAGTTATCTCTTCTAGGCTTTCACCTAATCCAATTGAAACTTCCCACGTTAATTTCAAGTTCTTCCCTACACTTCTGTAAGGGTAACGTGGCTCTGTTGGGGCCACACTTGGCAGCAGAACAGTTAACCATGCACAGGGAAAGGGTCTGACCTCAGGAGTCACCTGCTAAGCAAAGGACTGGAGTCTTTTTCTTTGAAGTTCAGCTGGTAAGCAGCTGTTTCTAGTTCCTTCCATTTTGGTGCAATTTATTTTATTGTAGCGATTTTGCTGTTAAAGTCCCTTGAGAGAGCTGGCACATTTATGTTTCAACCTTGTTCCCAACTAAAAAGTTTTATTTTTGTTATGTCGTTCGTTCATTTTGTCCTCGGATCTTTAAAAAAATCATTTTGTTCCTCTGTGGAGCGTTAGCAGCCCTGACTGGGGAACGTGCTGAGGAGGTGAGTAGACTGTGCCACGCAGTGTCCCTGCTGTGTTTCTGGCACTTAGCCAGCTGACTCAGGTTTTCATTAGATTTCGCCATCTGTTTGGCTTCAGTGTACGTCTTTTCAAGGTAGTGTCCAACCATGACCCAGCTGGCCTTTAAGCCAGAATTCTTAATTGTAATTCAAGTGCATAGGAGTCAAAGAGCAGCTACTTTTTTGTTAATTACTTGTTGATTGATTGATTGATTAATTTTGAAGTACTGAGGATTATACCCAGGGGCATTCTATCACTGAGCTACATCCCTAGCCCTTTTTATTTATTTTTTATTTGTAAGATAGTGTCTCATTAAATTGCCCAGGTTAGCCTTGAACTTTCAGTCCTCCTGCCTCAGCCTCCCAAGTAGCTGGGATTACTGGCGTGTGTTATATTCCACAAATGTAAAGAAAACTTCATCTGCTGAGAACTACCTCATACCTGGCTTTTTCTCTTACTTAAAAAGTTCTAGAGGCTGGGGTTATGGCTCAGGGGTAGAGTGCTCACCTAGCATGCATGAGACACTGGGTTCGATCCTCAGCACCACATAAATATAAAATAAAGATATCCTGTCCACCTGTAACTAAAAAGTAAATATTTTTTAAAAAAAGCTCTAGTGTGGCTTTTAAAATGTTAGTAAATGTTTTATGTATTACTCTTTTTAATTAAAAATGAAGAATATACCAGAAGCAGAAGAGAAGCAGAAGTTACCTATAATTCCACCAAATTATAACATTTTGCTATTTGTTCCACCTTTTTTTATACATGTATTTTTATTTACTTATTTTTTATTTTTTTATAGTTAGACAGAATGCCTTATATTTTGTTTGTATGTGGTACTAAGGATCAAATCCAGTGCTTCACACATGCTAGGCAAGCTCTCTGCCAACCCCAGCCCTATACATATATTTTTAAAGTAGTAGTCAACTTATTTCTCCTTTCCTATACTCTTTTTTTTTTTTTTTTTTTTTGGGTACTAGGGATTGAACTTGGGTGCTCAACCACTGACCCACATCTCTAACCCTATTTTGTAATTTAGAGACATGGTTTTACTGAGTTACTTAGTGCCTGGCTATTGCTGAGACTAACTTTGAACTTGAGATCCTCCTGTCTTAGCCTCCAGAGTTGCTGGGATTACAGGTGTATGCCACTGCGCCCAGTTCCCTTTTCTATACTCTTAAACTGAATGATTGATTGATTGGTACTGGGGATTGAACCCAGGGCTCCTTACCACTGAGCCACAACCCATTTGTTTTTATTTTTTTGTTTTGAGACAGAGTCTCACTAAGTTGCTTGGGGCCTTGCTAAGTTGCAGAGGCTGGCTTTGAACTTGTGATCCTGTCGCCCAGGCTACCAAATTGCTGTGATTACATGCATGTGCCACTGTGCTCAGCTTTTCCTCCATTCTTCCTGACAAAGTTTAGTTCAGATACCATTAGGTGGGGTCAGGGATGACAGACATCCTCAGCAGAGGGCCAGGTGCATGCCAGGGCTAAGGCAGGGTGGTAAATGTCTGCACAGGTGGACAGCCACCTCTGGCTCTTAGGTCTACACAGGATGAGTGTCAGGGCTGTAGGGAGGGCCATGAGAAGACAGCCCTAGAGAGATATGGGAGTCTTTCGTAGGGTGACAAGGCTGTCCATAATGGGGGTGAAGAACAGTCCGAGGACAGCTGTACCCCCAAAGCAAAGAGTGCACCTAACACCCAGAACTTAGATTATAAATACCATTCTGTACTGAAAGGGTTCCAGCTCTTTTTTTTTTGTTGTTGTTTTGTTTTGTTTGTTGTTGTTTCTTTCTTTTTAGTTGTAGATGGACACAATACCTTTTTATTTTATTTATTTGTTTTTATGTGGTGCTGAGGATCAGACCCAGTGCCTCACACATGCCGGACGTGGGTGCTACCCCTGAGCCCCAGGCCCAGCCCAGCTCCAGCTCTTTAAGCACATGACTGCTGCTAGAGTGCGGGCACACAACACGCGAGGAGAGTGGACCCTCCCATGCCCAAGAGCCGAGAAACGCTCACCGATGGGTGGGATGTGTCAAGAGAACCTCAAGGACATTTCGACATTCAAGGCACCCTTAGGAGCCACATGAGGGACAGATAAATAGTGGTAGGAATGTACTTTAACCCTTCAAATAAAATAGGAATCTGTGGCTCTATAATGATATGAATAAATACAAAAATAAAAAGAAAATTTGTTTATAGCAGGACACATGTAATACTTCCCCCCAGAATAAAGTCAGCGTCTTCATCAATAGGACAAAATCAAAGCCCTGTGCCACCCTCTGGATGCATTGTCAAGAACTCTGTTGCTTGTGAGTTCTTTCTGCCGCAGATGCATCTCCAAGATTAGTCGTGAGACATTAAGCTAACTCTAATGAGGGAGAGTCTACAAAATAACCGTCTTGAGCTCTTCAAAAGCATCAAGGTTATAAAAGTCATAAAAGGCTGAGGTTGAAATGTTCCACTGTGAGAACAAAATGTGTCCCGTGATTCTGGACAAGATCCTTTTGCTAGTGAGGACGTAAGTGGGGAAGCTTAAATAGGATCTGTAGACTAGATGACTAAGGGATCATGGTTTTGATTGTTATGGTTCTAAGAATAGTCGTATTTGTAGAAATATGTAGGAATTTCTGGCGTTATGAGGTATTGAGTTGAAAAATGTCAAATGCTGCAGGAAAAAAAATTATATTGTTCTGTAAATTCAAGAATAAATATGTCCCAATGCCAGACAAAAAGGTAGAAATCGTTCACTCCAAATGTACCTAGTAGTGGAGAGAGGGGCAAGGTATGTGACAGAGAGCCATGAAGTTTATTCATGTGGCTCAGCAAGGAAAAACAAGAACTAAAAATCACCAACCTGAACATTTGCATTTTTAATATGAAGATTATTTTAAAATAAATTTTATGTATAAAAGTTAGTATTGAGTTCATAAAAAATAATTGTAAATATTTTGAATCATTCTAAAACTTTGATTTGTATGAATAAGTTAAGACCTCATGTTATTGTGTAAAACAATTAGGAGATAAATGTACTTTTCAACACTTTTATTGAGCATCTACTTTATGCCAAGCCTTGGTCTGGCACTGAGAATAAAAATGGAAAGCAGGATAGACATGGCTCTGCCCTCATGAATCTTACATTTTAGTTACACACACACACCAAGTGGGTATACATAAGATGAATGCAATATTTTTTACTTGTTTTAAGTAGTTATATATGACAGTAGAATGCATTTATGCACTTTGATATATCATACATAGATGGCATATAATTTTATTTTTCTGAGTGTATATGTTGCAGAGTTATATTGATCGTGTAGTCACATATATACATACAGTATTAATGTCTGTTTCATTCTACTATCTTCCCTATCCCCACATCCCCTCCCCTCCCCTCCCCTCACTTCCTTCTACCTAATCTAAGGTAACGCTATTCTTCCCTAGTGCCTACCTGCTTATTGTGAATTACCATCCGCATGTTAGAGAAACATTTAGCCTTTGGTTTTGTGGGATTGGCTTATTTTGCTTAGCATGATATTCACCAACTCGAACCATTTATTGGCAAATGCCATAATTTTACTCTTCTTTAAAGCTGAGTAATATTTCATTGAAAAAATTATATATATATATATGTTCTTTATCCCTTCATTTATTGAGGGACATCTAGTTTGGTTCCATAGTCTAGCTATTGTGAATTGAGCTGCTATAAACATTGATGTGGTGATGTCACTATACTATGCTGAATTTAAGTCCTTTGTGTATAAACCAAAGAGTGAGATAGCTGGGTCAAATGGTGGTTCCATTCCCACTTTTCTGAGGAATCTCCATACTGCTTTCCATAGTAGTTGCACCAATTTGCAGTCCCACTAGCAATGTATGAGTGTACCTTTTTCTCCACATCCTCGCCAACATTTATTGTTGCTTGTATTCTTTTTTTTTAATATTTAATTTTTAGTTGTAGTTGAACATAATACCTTTATTTTATTTATTTTTACATGGTGCTGAGGATCGAACCCAGGGCCTTGCACATGCTAGATGAGCACTCTACCGCTGAGCCATGACCCCAGCCCCGTTGCCTGTATTTTTTTTTTTTTTTTTTAAGAGAGAAAGAAAGAGAGAGAGAGAAAGAGGGAGAGAGAATTTTTTTAATGTTTATTTTCCAGTTCTCGGCGGACACAACATCTTTGTTTCTTTGTTTGTATGTGGTGCTGAGGATCGAACCCGGGCCGCACGCACACCACACGAGCGCGCTACCGCTTGAGCCACATCCCCAGCCCCCGTTGCCTGTATTCTTGATGATTGCCATTCTGACAGGAGTGAGATGAAATCTTAGAGTAGTTTTTTTTTTTTTTTTTTTAAGAGAGAGAATTGTTAATATATATTTTTTAGTTATTGGCAGACACAACATCTTTGTTTGTATGTGGTGCTGAGGATCGAACCCGGGCCGCACGCATGCCAGGCGAGCGCGCTACCGCTTGAGCCACATCCCAGCCCCTTAGAGTAGTTTTGATTTGCATTTCTGTAATTGCCAGAGATGTTGAACACTTTTTCATATATTTGTTGATCAATTGTATTTCTTCTTCTGTGAAGTATTTATTCACAGAAGTTGGCCCATTTATTGATTGGGGTATTTATTTGTGTGTGTGTGTGTGTTTTGAGTTCTTTATATATCCTAGAGATTAATGCTGTGTATGAGGTGCATGAGGTAAAGATTTTCTCCCAATCTGTAGGCTCTCTCTTCATGTTATTGTTTCCTTTGCTGAGAAGAAACTTTTTAATTTGAATCCATTCCGTTTATTGATTCTTGACTTTACTTCCAGTGACCCACTTTGAGTTGATTTTTGTGCAGGGTGAGAGATAAAGGTTTAATTTCATTTTGCTACAAATGGATTTCCAGTTTTGAATAGGCTATCGTTTCTCCAGTGACTGTTTTTGGCACCCTTGTCTAGTATGAGATAACTGTATTTATGTGGGTTTGTCTCTGGGTCCTCTATTCTGTGCCATTGGTCTACAAGTCTGTTTTGGTGCCAGTACCATGCGGTTTTGTGAATATACCTCTCTAGTATAGTTTAAGGTCTGGTATTGGGATGCCTCCTGCTTCACTTTTCTTGCCAAGGATTGCTTTAACTATTCTGGGTCTCTTATTTTGCCAAATAAATTTCATGATTGCTTTTTCTATTTCTATGAAGAATGTCATTGGGATTTTAATAGGAATTGCATTAAATCTGTATAACACTTTTGGGTAATATGGCCATTTTGACAATATTTATTCTGCCTATCCAGAAGCATGGGAGATCTTTCCATCTTCTGAGGTTTTTCTTCAATTTTTTTCTTAGTTCTATAGTTTTCATTGTAGAGGTCTTTCACCTCTTTTGTTAGATTGATTCCCAGGTTGGTTGATTTGTTTTTGAGGCTATTGTAAATGAAGTACTTTTCTTAATTTCTATTTCAGTGGATTCATCGCTGATATATAGGAATGTGTTTGATTTATTGTTTTTTTATTTTATATCCTGCTACTTTGCTGAATTAATTTATTCTAGAAATTTTCTGGTGGATTTTTTTTGGGATCTTCTAGATATAGAATCATGTCATCAGTAATTAGTCATAGCTTGAGTTCTTCTTTACCTATTTGTATCCCTTTAATTTTTTTCTTTTGTCTAATCTGGCTAGAGTTTCAAGGATGATGTATGTCTAATATTTTGTAACTTCAACTTGATATATTGTGAACTTATACCCACGACATTTAAATTTTTCCAAAGCATCAATGTAGAGTGATACTTTATGAAACAGTAAAAGACGTTTTATGTTAGAATATGTATCAGGGATTGAAGAAAACAAGATTCTACCACCTGAATCTCTTTGATAATGGCATCAAAGCAAAAAGTTACTGTTTTATTTGAACTACAATTATGCTCCAAACGTTGAGCACTAATACAAAACTATTACAAAAAAATTAAGTAAATTTTGGATTGATAAGGGCCCATTTCCTTTCTACCACTGCCACACACAGTTCACTGTTGAGTGTGCCTGATGTGTACAAATGAAACCAGGAGAACTCTGCTGAACATTCTTTTACCTATTCTAATCTTAGCAAAAAATTTTGAGAATCTCATACTCAGAATCACTTGAAGATCAGAATCCAGGTTTCTGGGCTCCCCGCCTGAAGGTCCTGCTTTAGTAGGTTGGGGTGAAGTCAGAGAATTTTCAAGCAATTTGACAGGTAGTGCTGACCGTGCCGTCTGGGGCCACAGCCACAGCTTGGCAAGTGGCTGGCTGAGATGACTCAAGTAAAGTCACGTGAACGTGTTACCCAGGACTCATGAGGCCTGATGTTGAATTTGGGAGACTTTAGCTTATTTTATCTAATAATTTGACATCATAGGCAGTTTCTCCTCAGGGTCTGAGGTCCTGACTTCTTGGTTTTATTTATTCACACAGGATTAATGCAGTATCGAATGGACAAGTCCGTGGTGATAGCTACAGTGAAGGTTGTCTTGGTCAAACAGGTAAGTAAGTGCAACCAGCGTTTTACTATCTACGTTTTCATCCTCAAAATGAGAACTGCATCAAAGGGCTGAGGGAGGATGGTGTATAGAGCAGAAAGTTGAAGTCACCTTTGGTCAGAATTGGCTGACAGCGCAGAACACTGCCCAGGTTAAGTGAATGGCCCCCAGCAGTAGCAGGTAGCCATTGGTATCCGCTGGATCCGGTAGGGAATAGTTCATGGGAACACATGCAAAATAGAATATGTGGTATTTTAAACTATACCATATAAATTCTTTTTTTCTCTTTTTTTGCCAACCATATTTGGTTGAATTGGCATTTTGAAATAGAATCATAGAAATATTTTTTAAATTGTGATAAAATCCTATAAAATTCTCCATCTTAACCACTCTCACATGTACCATCCTGTATTATTAAGAATGTGTCAGGCTGGGTGCCGTGGCATAGGCAGTCACCACGGCTTGGGAGGCTGTGACGGGAGAATCATGAGTTCAAAGCCAGCCTCAGCAACTGCAAGGCGCTAAATAGCTTCAGTGAGACCCCGTCTCTAAATAAAATATTGAGAAGGGCCGGGGATGTGGCTCAGTGGTTGAGTGCCCCCGAGTTCAATCCTCGGAACCTAAAATAAAATAAAATAAAAGTACGTTTGTGTTATCATTTGAAAGTGCTCTTGGAGAACTTCAGACTTTGGAGCACAGTTTCTAGAAATATATAGAGAATGAGCCTCTGAATATAGTGAGAAACGTGAAATGTTTTGTAGGAAGATTAAGTAAAATGTTTTTTAGCAGAGGAAATTGGGAAAAGTAAATATAGAATATATCCACTTGGAATACACAGACCAATAGATTTTTATTAGACACACACATTCTGTAACCAAGAAAGAAAAAGGCCGACATCTCCACCAGTGAGGTTCCTAACACATCTTCTCCCACTGTTCCTGTTGTAGACATTAATGCACTTCCTGTTTGTTTTTGTTTTGTTTTTGGAAGTTAACTGAGCCGGCTGTGCCCTGTGCCAGGCAGCTCTGGTAACAGTCCCTCTTTACAGGTGCTCGCATTTGGCTGTTCCTGGGTTTCATGCTGGCCTTCGGCTCTCTGATCACATCTATGTGGATTCTCTTTGGAGGTTATGTTGCTAAAGGTAAGAAAGATGTCGGCTGCATTTTACTTTAACGGAACACTGAAATTTTGCATTGAAGTTGGTTATTTTATTTTATTTTATTTTTAAAGAGAGAGGGAGAGAGGGAGAGAGAGAGAGAGAATTTTTAATATTTATTTTTTAGTTCTCGGCGGACACAACATCTTTGTTTGTTTGTGGTGCTGAGGATCGAACCCGGGCCGCACGCATGTCAGGCGAGCGCGCTACCACTTGAGCCACATCCCCAGCCCCAAAGTTGGTTATTTTAGAATGAAGCTTTTTTTCATGTAGATGGGCCAGCTCCTAGCAATGCATTTATACCTGAGCACACCCCTCCTTCCTGTTAGTGTGTGGTTCTGTTTGTTTTATATGTTTGTTGTCTTCCTTTCTTCTGTATCTTTTCTTCCAGTCCAGAGTCTGGTAGGAATGGCAAATAGCTCAGAACTTTTCTGGCCTCCCAAAGTCTCAGAAGCAGAATGTGTATGTTCTCTAGCTATTAAGCAAGTTTTGACTTTCAGAATAGTGTCTGTGCAAACTCTAACCCCAAGACTTGAAATGTATTCAGTTACGTCTCCCTGGTAATATGATGATGTCTTTTCCTTTTATTTTATTTTATTTATTTATTTATTTTTTATTTGTTTTTATTAGTTATACATGAGAGTAGAATGTGTTTTGACATATTATACATATATGGAATACAACTTCCCATTCTGTTTATACATGATGTGGAATTACATGATCATTCACAAATGCATATAGGAATGTTCAATTCATTCTACTATCTCTTCTTTTTTTTTTTTTTTTTTTTTTTGGTCTTTCTGGTTTTATTTTATTTTATTTTTTTTAATTAACTTCAATTTTATTTTTTTATTGGTTATTCAAGACATTACAAAGATTGCAGAATCACATCGGTTACACATCCATATTTTTACATAATACCATAATAGTAACTGTTGTATTTTGCTACCTTTCCTATCTTCTACTATCCCCCCTCCCCTCCCCTCCCATCTTCTCTCTCTACCCCATCTACTATAATTCATTTCTCTCCTTATTTTTTCCCCATTCCCCTCACAAACTCTTATATGTAATTTTGTATAACAATGAGGGTCTCCTTCCATTTCCAAGCAATTTCCCTTTTCTCTCCCTTTCCCTCCCACTTCATGACTCTGCTTAATGTTAATCTTTTCCTCTTACTCTTCCTCCCTGCTCTGTTCTTAGTTGCTCTCATTATATCAAAGAAGACATTTGGCATTTGTTTTTTAGGGATTGGCTAGCTTCACTTAGCATAATCTGCTCTAGTGCCATCCATTTCCCTGCAAATTCCATGATTTTGTCATTTCTTAGTGCTGCGTAGTACTCCATTGTGTATAAATGCCACATTTTTTTTATCCATTCATCTATTGAGGGGCATCGGGGTTGGTTCCACAGTCTAGCTATTGTGAATTGTGCTGCTATGAACATCGATGTGGCAGTATCCCTGTAGTACGCTCTTTTGAGGTCTTCAGGGAATAGTCCGAGAAGGGCAATAGCTGGGTCAAATGGTGGTTCCATTCCCAGCTTTCCCAGGAATCTCCATACTGCTTTCCATATTGGCCTCACCATTTTGCAGTCCCACCAGCAATGTATAAGAGTACCCTTTTCCCCACATCCTCGCCAGCACTTGTTATTGTTCGACTTCATAATGGCTGCCAATCTTACTGGAGTGAGGTGGTATCTTAGGGTGGTTTTGATTTGCATTTCTCTGACTGCTAGAGATGGTGAGCATTTTTTCATGTACTTGTTGATTGATTGTATGTCCTCCTCTGAGAAGTGTCTGTTCAGGTCTTTGGCCCATTTGTTGATTGGGTTATTTGTTTTCTTATTGTTTAATTTTTGGGTTCTTTGTATACTCTGGATATTAGGGCTCTATCTGAAGTGTGAGGAGTAAAAATTTGTTCCCATGATGTAGGCTCCCTATTTACCTCTCTTATTGTTTCTCTTGCTGAGAAAAAACTTTTTAGTTTAAGTAAGTCCCATTTGTTGATTCTTGTTTTTAACTCTTGTGCTATGGGTGTCCTATTAAGGAATTTGGAGCCCGACCCCACAATATGTAGATCGGAGCCAACCTTTTCATCTATCAGACGCATAGTCTCTGATTTGATATCAAGGTCCTTGATCCATTTTGAGTTAACTTTTGTGCATGGCGAGAGGAGGGGATTCAGTTTCATTTTATTGCATATGGATTTCCAGTTTTCCCAGCACCACTTGTTGAAGATGCTATCCTTCCTCCATTGCATGCTTTTAGCCCCTTTATCGAATATAAGATAGTTGTAATTTTGTGGATTGGTTTCTGTGTCGTCTATTCTATACCATTGGTCCACCCGCCTGTTTTGGTACCAGTACCATGCTGTTTTTGTTACTATTGCTTTGTAGTACAGTTTGAAATCTGGTATCGCTACACCTCCTGATTCACACTTCCTGCTTAGAATTGCTTTTGCTATTCTGGGTCTTTTATTTTTCCATATGAATTTCATGATTGCTTTATCTATTTCTACAAGAAATGCCGTTGGGATTTTGATTGGCATTGCATTGAACCTATAGAGAACTTTTGGTAATATTGCCATTTTGATGATGTTAGTTCTGCCTATCCATGAACAGGGTATATTTTTCCATCTTCTGAGATCTTCTTCTATTTCTCTCTTTAGGGTTCTGTAGTTTTCATTGTATAAATCTTTCACCTCTTTTGTTAGGTTGATTCCCAAGTATTTTATTTTTTTTGAGGATATTGTGAATGGGGTAGATGTCCTCATTTCCAGTTCAGAAGATTTGTCGCTGATATACAGGAATGCCTTTGATTTATGCGTGTTGATTTTATATCCAGCCACTTTGCTGAATTCATTTATTAGCTCTAGTAGTTTCTTTGTAGACCCTTTTGTGTCTTCTAGGTATAGGATCATATCATCCGCAAATAGTGATAATTTAAGTTCTTCTTTTCCTATTTTTATGCCTTTAATTTCTTTCGTCTGTCTAATTGCTCTGGCCAGTGTTTCGAGAACTATATTGAATAGAAGTGGTGAGAGAGGGCATCCCTGTCTTGTTCCAGATTTTAGAGGGAATGCCTTCAGTTTTTTTCCATTTAGAATGATGCTAGCCTGAGGCTTAGCATATATAGCTTTTATAATTTTGAGGTAAGTTCCTGTTATCCCTAGTTTTTCTAATGTTTTGAACATAAAGGGATGCTGTACTTTGTCGAATGCTTTTTCTGCGTCCACCGAGATGATCATATGGTTCTTATCTTTAAGTCTATTGATGTGGTGAAAAACGTTTATTGATTTCCGTATATTGAACCAGCCTTGCATCCCAGGGATGAATCCTACTTGATCATGGTGCACAATCTTTTTGATATGTTTTTGTATACGATTTGCCAGAATTTTATTGAGGATTTTTGCATCTAAATTCATTAGGGATATTGGTCTGTAGTTTTCTTTCTTTGAGGTGTCCTTCTCTGGTTTGGGAATCAGGGTGATATTGGCCTCATAGAATGAATTTGGGAGTTCTCCCTCTTTTTCTATCTCCTGAAATAGATTATGGAGTATTGGTATTAGTTCCTCTTTAAATGTTTTGTAAAACTCTGCTGTATATCCATCCGGTCCTGGGCTTTTCTTGGTTGGTAGTCTTTTGATGGCTTCTTCAATTTCCTCCCTTGATATTGATCTGTTTAGGTTGTTTATATCTTCCTGATTCAATCTGGGTAGTTCATATGTCTCAAGGAATTTATCTATGCCTTCACTATCTTCTATTTTATTAGAGTATAGGGTTTCAAAATAATTTCTAATTATCGTCTGTATTTCTGAATTGTCTGTTGTGATGTTGCCTTTTTCATCCCGTAAGCTAGTAATTTGGGTTCTCTCTCTTCTTCTCTTTGTTAGTGTGGCTAGTGGTCTATCAATCTTATTTATTTTTTCAAAGAACCAACTTTTAGTTTTGTCAATTTTTTCGATTGTTTCTTTTGTTTCGATTTCATTGATTTCTGCTCTAATTTTAATTATTTCTTGCCTTCTACTGTATTTGCTGCTGATTTGTTCTTCTTTTTCTAAGGCTTTGAGGTGTAGTATGAGGTCATTTATTTGTTGGCTTTTCCTTCTTTTAAGGAATGAACTCCATGAAATGAATTTTCCTCTTAGTACTGCTTTCATAGTGTCCCAAAGATTTCGATATGTTGTTTCTGAGTTTTCGTTTACCTCTAAGAATTTTTTAATTTCCTCTTTGATGTCTTCTGTAACCCTTTGTTCATTCAGTAGCATATTGTTTAATCTCCATGTGATGTAGGGTTTTTCCTTTCTCATTTTATTATTGATTTTCAATTTCATTCCATTATGATCAGATAAAATGCATGGTAGTATCTCAACTCCTTTGTAATTGCTAAGCTTTGCCCTGTGACATAATATATGGTCTATTTTTGAGAAGGATCCATGTGCTGCTGAGAAGAAAGTGTATCCGCTTGATGTTGGGTGGTATATTCTGTATATATCAATTAAGTCTAAGTTATTTATTGTATTATTGAGCTCTATGGTTTCTTTATTCAATTTTTGTTTGGAAGATCTGTCCATTGGTGAGAGAGGTGTATTAAAATCTCCCATGATTATTGTGTTGTGGTCTATTAGACTCTTGAACTTGAGAAGAGTTTGTTTGATGAACGTGGCTGCACCATTGTTTGGGGCATATATATTAATGATCGTCAAGTCTTGTTGGTGTATGGTTCCCTTGAGCAGTATGTATTGTCCTTGTTTATCCCTTTTGATTAACTTTGGCTTGAAGTCTATTTTATTTGATACAAGTATGGACACCCCTGCTTGCTTCCGGGGTCCGTATGAGTGATATGATTTTTCCCAACCTTTCACCTTCAGTCTGTGTATGTCTTTTCCTATCAGATGAGTCTCCTGTAGGCAGCATATTGTTGGATCTTTTTTTTTAATCCATTCTACTAGCCTATGTCTTTTGATTGGTGCATTTAAGCCATTAACATTTAGGGTTACTATTGAGATATGGTTTGTATTTCCAGCCATATTTGGTTATGTATGATACTTAACATGATTAGTTTTTCCTCTATGCTTAGTTTTTCCTTTATTGTACTACCTCCCGTTGTTGGTTTTCATTGTTATTTTTCATTTCCTCTTCCTGTAATATTTTGCCAAGGATGTTTTGAAGAGCTGGTTTTCTAGCTGCAAATTCTTTTAACTTTTGCTTATCGTGGAAGATTTTTATTTCATCTTCAATCCTGAAGCTTAATTTCGCTGGATACATGATTCTTGGTTGGAACCCTTTTTCTTTCAGCGTTTGAAATATGTTGTTCCAGGATCTTCTAGCTTTCAGAGTCTGTGTTGAAAGATCAGCAGTTATCCTGATTGGTTTACCCTTAAATGTAATCTGCTTCCTCTCTCTTGTGGCTTTTAAGATTCTCTCCTTATTCTGTATGTTGGGCATCTTCATTATTATATGTCTTGGTGTGGATCTCTTATGATTTTGTATATTCGGTGTCCTGTAGGCTTCTAGTATTTGGATTTCTTTTTCATTCTTTAAGTCTGGGAAGTTTTCTAGTATTATTTCATTGAATAGATTACTCATTCCCTTGGTTTGGACCTCTGTACCCTCTTGTATCCCAATAACTCTTAGGTTTGGTTTCTTGATGTTATCCCATAATTCTTGGATGTTCTGCTCATGATTTCTTAACATTCTCGCTGAGCTGTCTATGTTCTTTTCAAGTTGAAAAACTTTGTCTTCGTTGTCTGAAGTTCTATCTTCCAAGTGTTCTACTCTGCTGGTAATACTCTCATTTGAGTTTTTAATTTGGTTTATTGTTTCCTGCATTTCCAGGATTTCTGTTTGTTTGTTTTTTATATCCTCTATCTCCCTATAGAGTTGATCTTTTGCTTCTTGGATTTGTTTATGTAATTCGTTGTCAAAGTGATTTTTCATTGTCTGAATTTGATGAATAATGTCTTCCTTGAGACTCCAGATCATCTGAAGCATGTATATCCTGAACTCTTTGTCTGACATTCCATCAGCTGCAGATATTACCTCATCTAATGTTGAATTGACCTGTATTGTTTGTGGTCCTTTCTTTCCTTGTCTTTTCATACTGCTCATGATTCTTTCTAGCTTTGTGAAACTGTTGAGCTAATGTTTTTCCCCTTATATATTTGTATTGTTCTTGAATAGCTCCAATATCCCTCTTTTTCGGAGAAAGACAATGTTAACAGATCCCAATATCAACAGTACATTATCTAAGGACAAGTTTTCATTATTAATACATTTATAGTTAGATTCTAAGACTATAGATATTGGATTTAATTATTACTTAAGAGTATATTCCTTAGTTTCATAAAAGGCGTACCATATCTGGTGGCATATAGAAAACTTAATTTCAGACGAAGGATGTTATACTTAAAGAGAAAGGAGTGAGGGAATGAGGTTAAACTAACTTAGCACCTTTGGAGAACTCTAACCACTCGACTGGTAATTTATGGCAGAATGTATAGACTCAACCTCCTATTTAGATAGTTACCCTATGTATAGATAGCAAAAGTTAGGAGATTGAAAGTGGTATAGAGAGAATATGAATTTTAAAAAAAAAGAAAAGAAAAGAAATAACAAGGAAGAAAAGAGAAATAAGAGAAGGGAAAGGGAAGTAAGATAGAAATACAGAAAAAAAAATGGGGGGGAGGTGGGGTATATGCAATTCCTCTATATTATATTACTTTGGTAATTCAGTTGTTCATGCTCAGTTCTTGGTTTCACATATGCTGAAGTTGTGGAAGAGAGAGAAGAAAAGAGAAAGAGAGGAAAAAAAAAATCTCTCAGAACACTGTTTTCCTTGCTTTCAGTAGGTGGCGTTGTCTATTCCTAGTTTGAGCCTCTGTATTCAGGGTGGTGGGTATAGCCAGTGTGAAGGGAAATGAGCTTCCACCTGTATCTTCCCTACTCTAGTCTCTGAGGTAGAAACCAGATGCCTCTACAGTTGTTGTTTTGTGTTGATAGCTACAATCCCCAAAAGCTTTTGGGAAATATTTTGAGTTATCGCAGCTAAGGGTGGGGGAGTTGGAAACCGGGTACCTGGATCAGCCGCAACTGTGCTGGTAGCCACACCTACTTTGATGGGTTTTAAGGGTTGATGGGCTTCCTGGAGACTAGCGCTCAGGGCGGGACCGGACTTCCTGCTCCGGTCTGGCTGGCAGCTGGCGCCTTCCTGCTCCGGTCTGGCTGGGCGGCTGTCGCGGCTTCCTGCTCCGGTCTGGCTGGGCGGCTGTCGCGGCTTCCTGCTCCGGTCTCGTCTTTTCCTTTTACATGGGAAAATTAACTAACATTTCATACATGTCTGCCATAGAAGGCCAGGGTAAGGAAAGCTCAGGAGAAGGCGTGCGTTAGATCCCTGGTTGAAGTTCACCTTGAAGGACCCAAGAAAAATATGAAACCCATTTAATGTTACAGATGAAATCATCTGTACTTATCATAGTAAAAGCATAACAAGAATGATATGCAAGAAGTGAACCAACCTAGATCTAATTTAGTTCTTTTTTAAGAATAACAATGTACTTTCTTTTATTTCTCCTTTTAGAGAATAGTTAAGATGTGTGGTGAGTGTGGTGGTGCACACCTGTAATCCCAGCAGTTTGGGAGGCTGAGGCAGGAGGATCACAAGTTCAAAGCCAGCCTCAGCAACTTAGTGAGGTCCTAAGCAACTCAGCAAGACCTTGTCTCATAAGAAAAACAAGGGGGCTGGGGTTGTGGCTCAGTGATAAAACACTCGCCTGGCATGCGAGAGGCATGTATATAAAATATCTTCGGATATAGCTCAACGTTAGAGCGCCCAAGTTAAATCCCTAGCAAGAAAACCCGGGTTAAATCCTTAGGTAGGAAAACCCCCATGCCTCAAAAATGTGCTGGCCCTTAGAGAATCACCAGTTCACAGGTCCAGAGGTCACATGGAAGCAGAATTTGGAAGGAAGCCTTGGAAGGAAGCCCTGGACGCACCCCTCAGCACCAGACCGACTCCCCTGCACACTCCTCCTCCCCCAGGTGCTGTTGGTCCTGGCCAGGCTGTCACATGCCACTGTCAACTCTCTGAATTGAGATAATTTAGCTCCTATTTTAACACCTTACTTCTAAGAATAAAATGGAACTTTTATATTAAAATCATGGGTTTCATAAATTTTTATTAAAATTATTTAAATCTTATAGACAGGAATGATAGGCATTTGTAAGATGTATGTATTTTTTCTTTTGTTTACCTGATTTATTATCAAAACTGTTACCAAAAATGTAGAAATGAAAAAAAGCAAAAGAAGCTGTAATAACCTTACCACTCTTAAATATTTGGGAATGTTTCCCTTCCATCCCTTTTGTTTGTTTGCCTGGTTTCCCGAGAGTGTCTCCACATCGGGTCCCGTCTCTCCCCTGCCCCCTTCATAATCTTGTTCAGCACAGTAGCCAGAGGGATCCTGTTAAAATGTGTCACCTCATGCCACATTTTGTCTCAACCCTCCAGTGGCTTCTCATCTCAAAATTAAAGTCAGGGTCCTTATGAGGCTGCAGGGCTCTGCAGGACGCGCGCCACCAGCCTGCCCCTTGCCTCTCTGATCTGTCCCATTTTCCCTGCTCTTCAAGGGGTCGTCCCTCTTTGTCCCTCTACGAGGCCATCATGTTCTCCCCTCAGAGCCTTTGCCCTTGCTCTCCCACTACAGAGTCCCTGCCCCCTCTTCCTCATGTCCTCACTCCAGTGTCAGCTTCTCATGAGGCCTTCCTGGCCACCTGTGTCGCATGTCATCATTTGCTGTATTTCCTATACCAGTCCGCTTTATTTTCTTTCTAGTTTATTCTGCTCCGTGAGGGCAAAAAAAAGTTTGTGAAGGGAAGGAAGGGAGCTGCTGTTTACTAAGCCAGCCCTGTGCTGTCGCGCGCATTACATTACTTAATGCATCGACCATAGTAACCAGAAAGATCAATTACCTAAGGCAAGAAAACTGACATTGGCTGGTACATCCAAAAATCAATGTTTTGAGGTCATAACTTCTAAATATTTCATTTGTTTTTTACAGAAAAACCCATAGTGTATCCTGGAATTGCTGTGTTTTTCCAGAATGCCTTCATCTTTTTTGGGTAAGTTGGTTTTGCGCTTTTCACCTCTTCGGCTTTTAATCCACTTCTTTTATGTTCTATGTTGTGTTTGCTTGTCCTGCCCTGCCCTGCCCTGCCACCCCCGCCACCCAGCCACTCCAGGCTGTGTCTCAGGAGTTCCTGCAGCAGGGCCACCAGGCCTTGCCATGTGCAAACAGTGTGGGGGGGAAGGTTCTGCTTGTTCCCGGGCAGAGTCTGTGGCTTTCTTCGAGTTTTTAAAGAAGGTCCTAATCCAGAAACGGTTGGGAAACTATAGAACTTTTTCTTCCCCACCCCTTCCCACCTCTTAAAAAAAAAAAAAAAGAAGAGCCTCTTATCCACTTGAACCATTAGGTACTACTGGTTGCCCTTAGTAAGAGCCAGCAGTTGGTATTCACAGTTAGTCTTTTCCACCACCAGGCATTTTTGCCATTTTATAAAGTCAGTTTGAAAATAAATATAAATTTAGATGTGGCAAGATACATGTCCTCTTGGTTAAACCTTGTGTCCTGAAACTGATGGAGAAACCTCAGAGGGTTTTGTTTTTAAGTAAAGCTATTGACTTTTTTTTGCAGAAAATAATAACTGAAGCTTATTGAGCAATTACTATGTGCTAGGCACCATTCTTAGTGCTTCATTTACATGTACATTCTGTTAATCCCCCTAGCCACTCTTAAGGTGTCACACCATTGCATGTGAGCAAACAGGCACAGAAGACATAGATAACCTGAGACCAGGTGGCTGAAATTCAGATTGAGGTTGTCTAACTGCAAAGCCTGGTGTGGTGAGATCTGAGGTGAATTCATCTGGCACTTTCTCTTTTGCTAAGTCTTCAACCAGTTACTTAGTTAGTTGTTTCCTTTTTCCCTTTACGATTGTAACACTTGGGCTGGGGATGTGGCTCAAGCGGTAGCGCGCTCGCCTGGCATGCGTGTGGCCCGGGTTCGATCCTCAGCACCACATGCAAACAAGATGTTGTGTCTGCCGAAAACTAAAAAATAAACATTAAAAAAATTCTCTCTCTCTCTCTCTCTCTCTCTCTCTCTCTCTCTCTCCTCTCTCTCACTCTCTCTTAAAAAAAAAAAAGATTATAACACTAAAAAAAAATAAAATGAGTAAATCTCTCCTCCCCCTTATGAAATAAAATCTGAGTGAGTCTGTTACTCCGCAGGGAGGTGTGGCTGTGTGTAGAGAGGGAGTCTGCCATGTTCAGGGTTCTCCTTCAAGTCACATGCTGAGGTTCCAACTTAAAGCAGAACCGTTATTCAGTTAAATAACGTTCCGTGACAGTACTAAAAGCAAATTGAAACTGAGTTCAGCTGATGGGCATTGCTGTGGGAACAGTTGTACAGATTGCCTGCGGTTCTGGTGTGCAGCAGAACAGTGCTTAGCGGAGGTGCCAATTACCATTCCAGCAATCAGAGGCAGCTGTCCGTACTAGAGGGGACCAGTCTCCTTCTAAAACAAAGCCCAGCTCTGAGGGGTCTAAGAGATCAAGTGGCCATCCAGCCCAACCCTGCCACAGCTGTTTTATTTGGCCAGTATAGAATTATTTTTGTTATTGAGCCACCATTTAAAAATCAAGAGAGTTGACATAAAAATCTGAATTTTGACTTTTTCATTAACAACCAACTGGAGCCACGTGGGTGTCCCTTTTCAATAGGAGCCGTTCTTCCAAGCAGTCCCACTGCCTGGCACTGAGGACCAGCTGCCCTCGGCTCGCAGGCTGGCCTCTGCCCTGTCCACTCCACATGGCACTGTGGGAGCTAGCCGCCTTATGGTTGGCTCCCCGAAGCCTGGCGGCCTCTGTGCCCTGTCCTCCTCCTCGTCTCTTCAGTAGTCACCTGGCCACGATGGACTCTTACTTGTCCTTCTACACTCCAGACAGCTTTTTATAAACATGGCTGCACTCTGGGCTTCTCCAGTGAGGGCCTGGAGGACAGCATAGACACACGTCACCTGAGCCCAAGGCCAGAGCACTGGGAGGGCATCTTCCTGACACACCCGTCACTGGGGCTTTTCGTGGGTTTTTTTGCTTTGTTTCTGGCTCTGCCATGCCCGGTGAGATTTGGGGGGTGGGGCAGTGGGGGGTGGAACCCAGGGCGCTCATGTGCTGGGCAAGCGCGAACTCCTCCCTGGCCCCTGCTTCTCTGAGGCCTCTTGCCTTTTGAGGTGCTGCTTGCTCTCCCTGAAGCACCTAGTCCATCCCTTGCAGGCTCTTGTTCCCACCAGACTCCAACTGAACTCCAGCTGAACTCCTGTTTGTCCCCAGAGCCACCCAGACATTGTCACCTACCAGCCCTTCCTGCCTTCCGGGTGGGCTGAACCCTGCATTTCTGTGCTCCCCCCATGCTAGCCACATTGTGGTAACATACGTGAGCAGTTTGAGGACAGGAACTCTCTCAGTTATCTATGGCCCTTGCATCTAGCACATTGGGACACCCAAAAAAGGTGCCTTGACGGCCAGATGAGCAGCTCAGTGAGGGGGCACTTGCCTGGCGAGCAGAAGCCCCAGGGTCCAGCCCCGCCCTGCAATAGGGTGTTGAGTGAATTTGACAAAATCAGATATGTGAGGGTCAAAGCGTCAGCTGACTTGGAAGCATCACATGCCCTTCCAGCACCTCTGGGTGAGGTCTGAGAAGGCGGTGTGGCCAGTAGCATGGCTGAGCAGGATGGGAGGGCACTGGGCCGCGGAGAGGCAGTCTGAGCAATCACTCTGGTGCTCATGTCCCGCCAGTCTCATACTGTCCCTTTCTACCACTCTGGGCAGTCACGTGGTGTTTCTGCTTTATCCACAGAGGACTGGTTTTTAAGTTTGGCCGCACAGAAGACTTGTGGCAGTGAAGGCACGGTTCATGCAGCTCGCAGCCCTGCGTGGGTGTCCCACCGCCCACCCCCAGTATTTTGTAAAGCCATTTTCTAAACTTATTTCCAGTGTAGTCTCCGCTTCGAGGTGCGCAGTGCTGAAGTCACGAGGGCAACCGCGGAAGGCCTGCGGCAGCCAGCCCAGTCGCCTGCGGTGTGCACTTGCAGCGCCGAGGGACACTGTATCACACGAGGACTCCTGTCGGGTTTTATCATGGTCTGATTTGTAAAATTAAAATAAGTCACAAAAGAAATTATGGATTTATGAATGTAAGAATTGATTGATTTGAGGTCCAAAACTACAGTGAAGTGCCCCAAGACTTAATGTGGTTATTTAATTGTAGCCTCTTTGTGTCAAATCTTAAATATAAACATTTTCTTGTTTTTCAAAACTATTCAGTGGCCAGCCTTCTTTCTCATTATACTTTGGTTTTGGTTTATGCAGTTTTACCAACAATTTCTGTCCACATTTCTGCATAAGTAGCACCTGAGGGGCTCCCATGGGGGAGTGAGCACATTGGAAGAGAGAGGCCTGTGACCCAGCTGCCGGGCACTCGTCCACTGCCACCGATTTGGGAGGAAGGAAGAAAGATGTAACGCAGCCAGGTCACAGTGTCCTGGACTCTGACGTTCAAGTTTACCTTTGAGGGAAAGAGGGAAAGGAGAAGGACTTGACACCTGCTCTCAGGTGACACCATTTCTTTGTTGTTCTGATAATAAATTGGATCCTGTGTTTCATTTTATATCTGAGCTGAACCACTCAGCTCAACAGACCAGCAAGGTCAATCATAATGACATATTAGCTACCAGGAGCCCTGAGTCTGTTCCTCTTGGAACTCCTGTGTCCCCCAGGCTTCCTATCTCTGCAAAATAGGGTACACGTTAGCCTGCGTGAAACACAAGCTCTATCTTAGATGAATTGGATGTATGGGACTCTTCCATGTCAGCCACTGTCTGCCTACTGCTAGTTTGAATATTTCCCTGTCATCAGGACACTGTTCAAAGAAAGGAAATATTGCTGCTGTCATCCCCCAAGAAACGACTCACAAGGTTTTTGGGTTTTTTTTCCCCCCCTTGGATCAGGGATTGAACCCAGGGGCGCTTACCCGCTGAGCCTCATCCCCAGCCGTTTTTTGTATTTTATTTAGACATAGGGGTCTCAGTGATTCGCTTAAGGCCTTGCTAAGTTGCTGAGGCTGGCTTTGAACTCACAATCCTCTTGCCTCAGCCTCCAAAATTGCTGGGATTACAGGCAGGTTCCACCATGCCCAGGGGCTTATGAGTTTTTTTGCATAGATGTATAGAATGTGGACATGGGAGGGCATCTCACGAGTTGAAATCCATCCACTCTTCTATACATGAAAGGACTCAGACCATGGACACTTATTCCCTCAAGGTCAGGTAACTAGTTCAATCCTGAGACAGTCCATCTCCATCCCACGGTTGACCCCAGCCTCTGTCCCCACAATGCAATTCAGGAGAAGCTCAGAGTGCTGGGCTAAAAGCATGTTTGCAGGGACTGAATGTGAGTGAGTTCTTCATTTTCCCAGTTCGTATCTCTGCTCTGCTGCTGCAGACAGTTACCTGGCTAGCACCCTTCTGTTAAGCATGAGAAAGAATCTAAGGATTGTTAATAGAATTGAACCAAAACCTTAATTATGTGTCTGCAACCAAATATATTGGTAGTATCATCTTTAATGAAATCATATTATTTGCAACTATCATTAAATTACTACTTAAGCAAGTTTTCAGTCTTTTATTTTTTAATGTCAAATCCATCTCTGACCTTGTGCCACTCAACATAAGAAGACCTTGCTGTAGTGATATCACATACAAAGATGGGCACCAGGGACAGGAAGCTGGCTGGTTTCCAAGATCAGTCTGTCGTGTTATTCTTGGATACTTTTGCTTAAAATCCAGCAGCCAAGTGAGGAAACTGTAAAAGCAAAGCAAACATGTATATTAGAGATGAACCCTGTTCCTCTTACATTTTATATTCATACTGATTCCAGTTTTAGCCCTCTTTTTTTTTTTTTTTCCTTGAGACAAGTTCTCATTAAGTTCCTGAAGCTGGCCTCAATCAGCAATCCTCCTGCCTCTGCCCCCAGTAGCTTGGATTATAGGTGTGCACCACCTCATGCAGCTGTGGCTTGAAATCTTGAAGCTTATATGAACCTAATTTTTTTATTGGTTTATTTTAGTTGTAGATGGACACAATACTTTTATTTTATGTATTTATTTATTTTTAAGTACTGGGGATTGAACTCGCAGGCACTCGACCACTGAGCCACATCCCCAACCCTATTTTGTATTTTATTTAGAGACAGGGTCTCTGAATTGCTTAGCACCTCGCTTTTGCTGAGACTGGTTTTGAACCCGTGATCCTCCTGCCTCAGCCTCCCAAACCACTGGGATTACAGGCATGTGCCACCACACCCAGCCCATTTTATTTATTTTTATGTGGTGCTGAGGATTGAACCCAGTGCCTCACATGTGCTAGGCAAGCACTCTACCACTGAGCCACAATCCCAGCCCCTGAACACTTTTTTAAAATTTTGTTGCCCAGGCTGGCTTTGAACTTGGGATATCCTCATGCCTCAGCCTCCTGAGTTGCTAGGATTATAGGTGTGCCTCAGATACCTGGCGATTTAGATTAATAGTCACTTGGCGTTTGTTTGAAAACCTCTAGTAATGGAAACTGGGCACTCAGTCTTTTTTTTTTTTTAAGAGAGAATTTTTTAATATTTATTTTTTAGTTTCCAGCGGACACAACATCTCTGTTTGTATGTGGTGCTGAGGATCGAACCCCGGCCGCACGCATGCCAGGCGAGCGCGCTACCGCTTGAGCCACATCCCCAGCCCTGGGCGCTCACTCTTGTCACATAGAGTAGCACACTCCATTTTGCAAACAGTTGAAATTGTCGGAAGTGTGTACTGCATCATCCCCTGGGCCTCATAGGGAGAAGTACTCTTCTCCGTACCAGTCCTTAGGAATCCTTCGGGTGTCCTCTTCTGCAGGCCGAGGACACCAAGTTCTTTAGTGCCGGGTCAGCCTGCCACGCTGCCGAGCAGCCGCACTGTGTGTTTTGTGACCTTGGGTCATAGTCCTTGGCTGGAGATGGGGTGCTGACCTTGGGGGCATTTCCTACAGATCATCAGGGCACAACTACCCGGTGAGAGAGTTGCTAGCACTACCTGCACTGCAGAGAGGGGAGGCCAGTGTTCTACAAGCTCACATGAGTGAACATAGGAGAGCCCAGGTCTGGCTGACTCGAGCATTTTGTTTTGTTTAATATTTATTTAGTTGTAGGTGAACACACAGTATCTTTACTTGTTTTTAATGTGGTGCTGAGGATTGAACCCAGTGCCTCACACATGCAGGGTAAGCACTTCACCACTGAGCTACAGCCTCAGCCCTCCAGAGTGTTCTTAGAATGTGGAGTTAGATCTCATTTTATTTTTATTTAAAAAAAAAATTTTTTTTTTTTTGGTGCTAGGAATTGAACCCAGGGCCTTGTGCGTGTGGGGCAAGCAAATGAGCTATATCCCCAACCCCGATCGCATTTTATACATTTAAAAAAAAAAAAAAAAAAATGGAGCCCAGCAATGTGAACTGCCCAGGCCTCCGCCTGCCCAGTGAGCAAGGACAGCATGCAGAACCCCTTCCAGAACAGAGCTCTTAAGCCTCTGAGACTAGAAAGGGCCACCGCAGGCTCCTGATCTATTTTCCTACTTTAAAAGCTGGCTTTTCTCCTTCCATTGACAACCATTTATTGGACCCTCCTGTGTGCTTAGAACATTTATTTAAAACCAGAAGGGGGTGATACCAGGGTGGCACGGCTAGGTTTTTTAAATTGCATAATTTAAAAAATTATGCAATAAATCATCTGCTTAAAACAGCAAGAGGAACTCAACACATTTTGCTGCATTTTTGGGTCCAGAGGGTAACGATATTTATATTTCTTGTATAAAATCATTTAAAAAGCGACCTCCAGGCACTGGAGGTGTAACTAGGTGGCAGAGCACACGCTGAAGACACCAAGGCCCTGGGCTCCACCCGCAGCACCAGGGGCCTCCTGGTGTGGTGCTGCAGATACTGCAGTCAGAAGCCCGCGGATGATCCGCAGCATACTGTCCACCCTGCACGCTGGTCCTGCCACCCTACTGAATGCAAAACTTTCTTTTCTTTTTTTTTCTGATACTGGGAATTGGAACCCAGGGCCTTGTGTATGTGATGCAAGCACTCTACCAACTGGGCTAGATCCCCAGCCCCTAAAACTTTCATTTTATGGCAAAATTGCCCCACTCCAGTTTGGGAGTTTCCAGTCACCAGGGCTCAAGCCACCTCACAGCCTTTCCACAGACTCCACCGATCCGGGCTGCTACACGCTCCATCTGTCCTCGCAAATGGTCTCTTTCCCTGGAGGCCCTTTCAGTTCCAGCTGCCTAGCCCAGTCCAGTGCAACTTCAAGTTCATTTTCCATGACATCCCCAACCCATGACCTCCCTCCTCTTATTTTTCCAGCAGCTACTGCCAGGGTGACAGTCCTTACTGGGTAGATCTGTGCACATGCGAAGATTCCCCCCAGCTAAGTGCTTAAGCCCCACTTCCTGAGTCCACCTCACCGTGCTCAGAACAGGAGCTTGCCCTCTGGAGAGTCACAAAAAAGCTCCTCATCCGACTTCAGAGAGGTTGATTGTGGAGTTAATTTTAAACAGTAGATGTCAGGGAATCTGTGTGCTTTGCAAAGCATGAAATAAAGTCCATGGTTTATTAATTGAAATAAAGAACTGAAGGAGCTGAGAGATGGTTCATTCTCTTAGCAAAAACAAGACCCATGAAAAAATATGTTCTGAACTGAATTTTATAAATCAGTATCCATTGAGAATCACCATGACTACAGGGAAACAAAAGATTAGCACATCTGTGTCCTTGAGACCCAGAACTGTTTTCCTTAAGTTGGTCTCCCAGAACTTAAATGTCTGTCACAGATTAGCAGTTCACGTAGGGGAATAAGCTAGTGCATGAACGCGTACGTGTTCGCAAACCAGACAAGGACGAGGTGGACGCCCCCTCTCCAAGGACGAGGTGGACGCCCCCTCTCAGACAGCACCAAAGTGTGGGCCCCTAGGGAAGGAACAGCTGAGCTAGCTTCATTTATTATTATTATCATCATTATTATTACGCACTGGGGATCCAACCCAGGGCCTCAGAGAAGCAAAGCACATGCTCTACCACTGAGCCCCACTCCCAGCCCCGGAGCTAGCTTTAATGGTCCTTTCAATTTCAACTGGTTCAATGAAGTACAATAAGGGTATCCAATAATGTTTAAAATGTCTTGGACAGTTAAACAAACAAACAAAAAAAAACTCCCCTGGATTTATCAGCTCTGCAAATTTGAATCCTTGCCTCTTTAATGGATATTTGGCTTTCAAATGCAAGCTGAAAATGGTATTATTCTGAATAAATGGTTCCACTGAGCTGCAAGAAAATAAATCAGCAGACTGCCCAAGTGGTGGTGGGCAGAAGAGCTGTTCTCCGCTGGCTGCCCACAGCATGTGCATATGTGGTGTCTCTGGAGCCAAAGAGACATCTGTTCTGATTCCTCTCGTTCCATCTACTAGCTGTCATTTTGGACAAGTTACTTAAAGTCCTTCAGCCCCAATCTCCTTATCTTTAAAATTGGGATACTCGCCCTCATGCAAGCTTATTGTGAGGATAAAATCTGATGAAGCTGAAAAGCATCTAGCACAAAATCAGAAACAGCAGGCTTGCTCTGTGAGAGCTACTGTGTTCACACAACCCTCCCTGGGTGGCTAAACCCCTAGTGATAAACTTCCACATTCACTTAATGGTTTGTATTTTCCAGGATGTTGTTACAAATATTATTGCTTCATTTGATCTTCATACAGCCTAGTGAGATAGGAAAAAGATAATTATTCAGCTGGGCACTGGGGTGCATGCCTATAATCCCAGCGACACAGGAGGCTGAGGCAGAAGGATTGCAAGTTTGAGGTCAGTCTCAGCAACTTAGTAAGACCCTCAGCAAGTTAGTGAGACCCTGTCTCAAACTTTTAAAAAATGCAAAAAGGGATGGGGATGTAGATTAGTGATAAAGAACCCCTGGTTCAAGTCCCAGTACCAAAAAAAAAAAAAAAAAAGAAAAAAGAAAAAGAAAACTATACTTAAGAAAGTAGTTGAGCAAGTGCCAGGGAATGGAACAAGGAGGGATAAAGAGTGAGCAATTTCAAAGAGGCAAATGTTTGGGGGTGATGAACGTGTTCCTTGTCTTGACTGCATGATGGGGTCATAGCCATGTGGAATGTATCCAATTGTGAGTACACTTTAAGTAAATGTAATCCATGGCACGTCGGTAGTATCTAAATCAAGCTGTTGGAAGGGAAGGAGGAAGGAGAGGCCATTCTCTCTCTAGGTCCCCTCTGCTTGTTCCCTGACAGCACGCTTGCCCAGGCCCACAGCAAGGCTGCTTCTGTGTCTCCTTCGTGGTCAGCGTGTTGGAGGTTGGTGAAGGAAGGACTGGTTTGGGAGAAGAGCTGGTGCCTCTTCTCACAGGGCACGAGGCTGGGCCTTCACCTGACCTCTCTTGGCTAGCCTCCCTTGGCCACACTGACCCTGCTTGCCCAGCCTGCCCATGGCACTGGTTGGAGGATTGGTTTCCCAAGGACACACATCAGAGTGCTGTGTGTGCTGGGGGTGTGAATCTAAGGGAGGAGGGCAGTGGGGCGACAGGCATGGTCCTGACCTCCTTTCTAGAGCAGTCACAACCGTGAAAGCTACGCTGTAAGAGTCCGCCACAGCCCTTGAGTCCTATAAGTGCTGGATCCTTTGGCTAAGAGACCCCAGATTCCTATTCTACACGTTTCCCTGCGTCCACTCTAGTTTATCCAGAATTGGGTTCTAGATTCAGGGCTGTCACTCACTGTGAGGGCTTGCACCCGCCACGCCTCCACTCTGAGCATCTGTTAAAGGGTGGCAGGGAGCCGGCCGCATGGGCCCCTGGGGTTTCTTGGGCTCCTACATTGCAGGTTCCATCACCCTCTTGTCCTACTATCTCTGCCTGCTTAGTCATCCAGATGGGGAGGGCAAGTGTGGCCAGTGGCTCTTCTCTCCACCCTGACCTTCAGAGACATCGAGGCCTTGGGGTGATGATAACCTTTACCAGCTGCACCATCACCATCACACACACACACACACACACACACACACACACACCCCTCTCATGCGCATGCACCATGGTTTTGCTCCTCCCAGATGCTGTTCACCTCATTTTTTTGTCTGATAAACACCACATTAACATGTGCACCCAGATATCTTTTTAATCTTATCCACTCAAAAGCTATCATGTGAGTTGGTAAAAAAAAAAAAAAAAAATCTTACCTCCCAGAAAGTTTGATCTTCAAAATATTTAGCCTCATGAGGTGCTTTCCAGATTTTGAGTCTTAGAAGCAAACCTTAAACAAATGATAATTCGGTGTTAAAACATTCGGCGCGCAGCCTTTGTGATCTCAAGATGAATCAAGACACTGTGCATAGACTTTGGGGTCTCAACAGAAACCCGTGGGGCCCACCTTTGGGGTCAGGCAAGTGGAAGCACTGTCCTTCCTGGACCTGTTTCACTAATTCCGTGGACTTTTTCTAAAAGGAATGGGCAAGAGCAGCATTTGCCAAAGGGTTGAGACGATGCTGAGCAGGTTCAGCGGCCCCGGCTCTGACACCCTTCCCGAGTCGGGGCAGAGAGTCCCTGGCAGCCGGTGCCTCCCTCAAAAACTGACCCGTTCAAAACACAAGAGCCACCATGGACGGAGACTCCCCAGATACCCTGGCCGGTCAGTCTGCACGGGCCCCAACACCTCCCAGACCTCAACTCAAGACTCCACCTGTGGGGGCTGGGCTGTGGCTCAGTGGTGGAGCGCTGCCTGGCATGGGTGAGGCCCTGGTGCACTCCTCAGCGCCACTTATAAACAAACAAAATAAAGGCTGCTGACAACTAAAAATAATTTTTAAAACAGACTCCACTTATGTAGAGAGGATAGTTATAATCACTTGCTTTTATTCCTATTCTTTTTCCTGTCCAGTCTCTGCCCAGAGAGCTTGACCCTCAGTGTCCCTTGGCTCTGCAGTCAGATGAACTTCCAGAACATGTCGTGAGTGACACTTCATGAGTGAGTGCTGACCTTTTATTTGCAGCCAGAAAATGCTCCTCTTGGGTTTATCCCTATACATATGTGGGGAGGTTTTTAAAAGACAAGGGTCTAGCTAGGTGTGGTGGCGCATGCCTGTAATCCCAGCAGCTCGGGAGGCTAAGGCAGGAGGATCATGAGTTCAAAGCCAGCCTCAGCAACTTACTGAGGCCCTAAGCAACTCAGTGAGACACTGTTCCTAAACAAAACACAAAATAGGGATGTGGCTCAGTGGTTGGGTTCAATCCCTGATACCAAAGAAAAAGACAAGTATCTGACTGTATTACCAAGATTGGCCTCTAATTCCTGGGTTCAAACAATCCTCTTGCCTGAGCCTCCTGAGGAGCTGGGACTAGAGGTACACACCACTGCACCCAGCTATCTTGGCATTTTAAATTATGATTGGTTCCAGTGTATTGAATAAGATTAACAAGAGAAGGCATGTGCTTTGTGAATTGATATTTTTCTTTGTGAATTGATACCTCTAATTGGTATTGGCATTCAGGGTGTAAACAGCACTCATCATATAGCTAAAATTATTCACAAATCCTCTCTAGTGCCTATGTGAATTTTCCAGATAACTAAGGCTTCCCCTTATCACTGATGAACAGCTCTCTAAAATGTTTGTGTGTGTGTGTGTTTGTGGAGTGGGGAGGACAGAGGATTAAAACCAGGGACACCTAACCACCGATCCACATCCCCAGTCTTTTTATTTTTTATTTGAGACAGGGTTTTGCTAAGTTGCTTAGGGCCTCGCTAAGTTGCTGAGGCTGGACTTGAACCTGTAATCTCTTGCCTCAGCCTCCCAAGCACTGGGATTACAAGCGTGCACCACCACTCCTGGCTTAAAATATATTTTCTTGTCTTAAGAGACGATACTGGACAGATTTAGAGACTTTAAAAAAAAAAAAAAAAAAAACAGAGCCATCGTTAGGAACATCCATCCATGAAACGCGCCATGTGCCTCGAGGCCTGTGTCCAGCCAGCCTGTTGGTCTGCGCCTGGCTGCCCAAGCGTTTCTTGTTCTGGGCTCTTGACAATTGCTTGTCCTCTCCTGGGCTCTGTGTTTCCACCTCCAACTTCTGCCCCTGTCTGTCACCCCTGGAAACCTATCCTCCTCTCATCTGCTGCTTGGAATCTACTGGTACTGGGAAGCCCGCCCAGCTGGACAGCATTGGAGACAGGCCCCAAGGCTCAGTGGGGCCTCCCTTAGCCAGCCCCAGGACTGGCTTCAGCAGTTCAGCGGGTGCTTTCTGGTTGTTTTGAGGCTTTTGGCCCCTCCCACTGTCCAGGTTTTTTCAGAGTTTGTGTGTGGTGTGGGGGGCCCCCCCAGGGCCTGGAGCCCACCAGGCAGGGACACTAACTACCATGGAGCCACCTGCCAGCCCTACCCAGGTTGTTTTAGGCACCAGCTTCCTAAAGAGTTGGCCTCTGCTCTCCCGGGAGTGCACAGGTGTCCTTCCCACTGTTCTGTTTTTGGCTCCCAGGCGCCCCCCAGACAGTGTGCAAGTCGGTGTCACCCTGTAAATACCAGCGAGGACGGCAGCTGGAGTCTGAGAGTCCCCACGTAGAGTTGCCAGGTAGAATATAGGGTGCTGATTTAATTCCGAATTTGAAAAGTGGGTGCCTTGAGTTTCCATTCGCTAAAGGCAGTAGTAGCCCAGCCTGGGCTTGGCTGGCGGGGCTTGGCTGGGCGGCCACCAGGAGCAGAGCGTCGGCTCACGGAGCCAGCGCTCCTCTGTGTCCACTCAGTCATCTCAGATTTTATTGACAGCTAAGGCCAGGCATTGAGCCAATCTCATGCCCTAAAATGACCCAGGTCCCTTCAAGAATCATCTTCACATACTTTCCCCGTGGGCAGGAAGCCCAGTGGTTATCACTGCAATCCCTTCATTTGCAGAGAAGCTAACCGGGCCCAGACAGAGCGAGGAAAGGCCAGTGTCACGCAGCCCATCGTGTCTTCTGTGCCACTGGGCCTCTGTTTGGCTTCCACCCCTCCTAGGGCACGCCCCACGGGGGCCTGACCAACAGGAGGCTTTGCTTGTGAAGTGCAGCCGGCAGCCCTGGGCAGGAGTGGTGGCCTCTCCCAGCTCATCTCTGAAATCATTCTATGATTTCTTTTTTTTTAAATCAGGGTCTGAGCCCTTTGCCTCGTTGAGCTGGAGCTGAGGGGTCCGTGGGGGGGGGGAGGGGAGGGTGCCCCCGGAGCCTGGGCCTGCGTCATACCGACCTGTCAGGAGACCCGAGGCCAGGCTCATCAACACGGCGAAGCTGAAAGCCCCCGTCATCGTGAGCATCTGGTTGCCAGTCCTAGAGATGGCAAAGCGGAGGGTCACTCAGGCACCACTGCAGAGGTCGTCAGGGACGAAAGGACAGTTGGCATCAGCCACTGCCAGGATGGGCCACACGAGGAGACCACGGTCCCCACCCAGCTGGTCCCTATCATCACCCCATATTCCTGGAATATACTTCCGGGCTATATTCCCGGGTCCCCTCTCTTCCCAAGGCCACCCCAGGGCATCACTTGCTGAGAATCCAACCCAGTGCCTCGCACAGGCCCCTGAGCCACCCCCCCAGACCCCAGAGCATCACTTTCAAAATTAAATAAGTACAGGGTCCTGGGAGCTGGGAGTGACTTCCCAGGTTCACTGAGCCTCATCCCCCTCCTCCACTGCAGCCACAGACCGTCCTGCAAAACACGCAGTTTTTAAGTCTTTTCTGTTTCTGGTCTCACAGCTCCTCAGGTGGTGGGCAGGTCCCCCTTTGAAAAGAGGAACCCACCGCACTTCTGTGTCATCTTGGCCAGTCAATAAACCTGGCTTTCCTGGCCGCTTATTGTGCAGTGGGGGAAGGGTGACAGTACCCACCTGGTGGCATGGGGGGGAAGGTCACGCTGACCCTCCTGCAGGACAGGTGTGGAGGATTAGCAGCCAAGGCCCCTCATTTTTTGAGACAGGGTCTCACTACATTGCTGAGACTGGCCTCACATTTGTGATCCTCCTACCTCAGCCTCCCGAGGAGCGGGATTATAGGCATGCACCACCATGCCCAGCTAAGTGCTCCTTTTAACTAATCCTTGAGGAAATTAAAATGAAACATTATGTTGATAGCTAAATGGCTAATTAAAAAGAAAGAAAACACTAAGCGTTAGTGAACACAAACAGGGGAACTCTTCCATACTACTGGTGATTAGATATGCGTGCACTGTCATGGAAAACCGGTGATAGTGACCAAGACTTGGCATTTGGACACCAAATGATACAACAGTTCCACTTCTAGGCCTAAACTCAACAGAAGTGCATTCGCATTCTCAAAACAAATGTGCTAGAACACTCACAGGGGCAACTCCACAATATTCATACTCCCTCCAAACTACCCACGTGCTCATCAATAGCGGACAATAAATCACATCGTCTTCACATGATGGGACACTTGTCCTCCCGCGACTCACCGGCCATAGGGCCAAACTCCTGGCCAGAGTTGTTTACCTCATTCTCCTTCAGCTTGGCTCTCTGCAGACAAGGAAGCTCATGAACTCCAACACATGTGTCCTCACTTCCAGCCCAACAGGGGACATCCCCACCCAGTTACACCCCTGCTGCTATTGTCATAAAGACATTGGGCCAGTTACCGTCCCATGCTGTCTGCCACCTGGCTCCTGCCTGTGATATGGGTTTGTGTGGCCCCCACCTAGGGTGCTGGGCCTCTCCTTGCAGCGGAACTATGAGAAACATTAAGTTCTCCTTCTAATGATATTGGCCCCCTTTGCATTGCCACTCAGTCACCTGTATGAATTAAGACCAAGCATGATGGAACATTACACTTCAGTGAAAAAAGGAACAGTCTGCAACAGTGCTCAACACATGGATGAATCGCCACAGTGCCGCAAAGCACAGGCCGCCTCTGCGGCTGCACCTACATAAAGCATAAAGCAGGCAAAACTGTCGGAGGCTGCAAGAAGCCAGGTTAGTGGTGACCCTGGATGAGGCATGGAGAGGTGTTGGGTGCTGTTTACAGAAAAACTCATCAGATGATACCTTGATATTTTTCCTTTTCTGGATGTAGATTATACTCTAATTAAAATATTTTTTAAAAATAACAAGTGGCAGAATAGAAGTTAAGCCTGTATCTTCTGACCCATAATGCACATTTTTATTTGTTTATTTATAGGTTTTTTTTGTTGTTGTTGTTGTTTTGGTACCAGGGATTGAACCCAGGGGCACTTAACCACTGAGCCACATCCCCAGCCCTTTTTTGCACTTTATTTAGAGACAGGTCTTGCTGAATTGCTTAGGGCCTTCCTAAGTTGCCGAGGCTGGCTTTGAACTCGTGATCCTCCTGCCTCAGCCTCCTGACTTGCTGGGAGTACAGGCGTGTGCCACTGCGTCTGGCCCATAACCCACAGTTTGGACTGTCCTGAGGCCATGGGAAAGCAGAAATGGATGAAGGAGAATTCATCACTGCATTAATAGTTCCCGGGAGTGGTGTGTCCCCACCCCCATGCCAGGCCTGGCTCTGCCTGCAGATTTCACACAATCCTGTCTGCAGTCTTCTGAGCCAGACTTTACATGGGTGCTTCCCAGAGCAGAAGTCCAGGTGAGGAAAGTGAACAAGCACCCAGCTCTGCAGCTTGGAACCAGGGGCTCTTGGGATTGCAGCCAGGCAGGCCTGACTGTGGCCGCCAAGCGGAGCCAACTTTTCCAAATTTCAGCATTGGAGGTTCATCTTCACATACTTAACCATAGATGCTATTTAAAAAAAAAAAAAAAAAAAAAAGGTGGGCTGGGGTTGTGGCTCAGCGGTAGAGCACTGGCCTAGCACGTGCAAGGCCCCGGGTTCAATCTTCAGCACCACATAAAAATAAAGATATTAAAAAAAAAAAAAAAAGATTAAAAAACAGACTTTTTTCTCTTTATATAAATGAATTCAAAAGGCAACTTTGTATCACTAACTTAAAGGAAAGGAGGACATGGGAGATGGCTGTAAAAAGAAATACAACAGAACAAAAATGTTGCTAAAATCTTCCCCACAGGTGGAGGGAGGGAGGCCTGCCAGAGTTCTAAGGGTACGGAGATCTCAGTTCAAGGAGGGAGACTGCTGCCCCCCACCCCCATCCCCCCTTACCCCACCCCTACCCCCAGCCCCATCCATCAATCAAAGGCTTGAGTGAAAATTGGAAATGGAAAAAGAACATCCGCATGCGCAATTCGGCATTATTTCTGTGACTCTTCTCATCACTTGAAAATCCAGCCCATCCCGACCACAGCACAACATCTACACACAGACTCGGTCACGCAGACTTATCTGAACAGGAAACTGGCCAAATTGTTCATAGAATTGATGAAAAGTCAACTGACTCGCCCGGTATCACCAAGCTAATCAAGTCACTGACCTACATCTTTACATTAAGTGTTCTGACTGCAGCTCCCTCCACCCTCTGTCCTTCCATTAGATAGAGTTGCCTGTTGCAAGAAAGAACATCAATAAACATCCTAAAAACAGGGGCCATAGCTGGGTGCAGTGGAGCACACCTAATTCCAGTGGCTCAGGAGGCTGAGGCAGGAGGATTGTGAGTTCAAAGCCAGCCTCAGCAACTTAGAAAGGCCCTAAGCAACTCAGTGAGACCCTGTCTCTAATAAAATATAAAAAAGGGCTGGGGATGTGGCTCAGTGGTTCAGTGCCCCTGAGTTCAATCCCTGGTACCCAAAAAATAAAAGTGGGGGGGCCATGCGTTGGTATTTACTCCATAACAGACACTTTCCTGAACCCTTTAATGATCAAATTTCACAGGATTCCCATGACACAGATCTTATATCATTGAGCAGATATAAAACAGAGGCTGAGGACTGGGGACACAGCTCAGGGCACAGCACCGGCCTAACATGATCCATCCCTCACCTGGCAAAACAAAAACAAAAACAGAAACTTGCAGAGCTGGGATCCTGCCTGCAGTCACAGGATAGTGAAATACCGCCCTAGTCTGACTGCCTCTAACGGCTGGGCTTTTGCTTCTAGCAGACCAAAGGTCTCACCAAAAGAGGTCATGGCTGTCCCTCTGCCCTTCACTTTGCCCGGTTTCTGCAGAGTTGAGAGGACACTTCTGCTTGGTCCTCGCTGAGTTGCCCTGTTGACCCCACAGGCTCCCAGGACTGATGGATCCCGTCTCGGCCCAGCTCTGTTCCGTGATGCGGCTTGAAAGGAGGATTGACACCACAGCGATCAGCAAGCGCTAGTGAAGGCTCCGTCCTCCTGAAGAACAGGAGCCAGCGCACTACTGCTGAGTTTTTCCCCCCTCTAGGCCAGTGAGTCTCAAACTCAGGCTTGCATGGGAGTCGCCTAGAGGGCTTGTTAAAACAGCGCTGGGGCTGGGGGTGCAGCTCGGGTGTACAGTGCTTGCCTAGCATGTGCAAAGCCCCGGTTCCATCCCCAGTCCAGAAAAGAAAAAAAAAAAGATTGTTAAACTGGGCCCAGTGGTACACACCTGTAATCCCTGGAGGCTGAGGCAGGAGGATCGCAAGTTCAAAGCCAGCCTCAGCAATTTAGTGAGGCCCTAAGCAACTCAGCAAGACCCTGTCTCAAAATAAACACAAAAAAGGGCTGGGGATGTGGCTCAGTATTTAAGGGCCCTGGGTTCAATCTCCAGTATAAAAAAAAAAAAAAAAGAAATTGTTAGGTCCTATCCCCAGTAGGCTTGGGTGGGGCCACAGGATTTGCATTTCTAGTAAGTTCCCTGGTGATGCTGAAGAGAATCCCCACCCTGGAGAATCACAGAACCACAAAGAACCGGGGACTTGGAGGTGGATGGTCCACAGGTTAAAGGTCTGCAACTCCCCACAGAATTCGGTCCACCCAATGTTACTCATGATTTTGAGTCTTTTCACCAGTGTTTGGGGAGCACGTGCCGAGCTGTGGATCCTGGCTTCTCTTGAAAACACTGGACCTGTGACACTGAGCCCGGGCCCCTGCACAGTAATGGTTGCCTAGACTTAAAGAGTAACCACCAGCCTCCCTGGGTAGGCCTCATTGTGTATGTGATCTGCCTGGCTCCTTCGGGCTTCTGAGTTTGGGACCCTGCTTTCACAGAAGGGAGTTCTGAGGCCCAGAGAGAGGAAGCAATTTACCGAGAGTAACACAGCTCTCAGAACAGTGGCCGACACATCACTGGTACCCGTTGCCCAGGTGCCTTTCCACACAGACCACCCTCCCCATTCCCGGGCCGGGGGTCCTCCTCACTCAGTACTCCTGCATGGACGGCTCCCCACCCCAGAAGCTTCCTACAATTTGGGGCTATGGTCACCTCAACTGTTGGAGCTCCCCAGGATCCAAGAGGTAGAAGAGAACTCCACCCCTCCACAGTTTCTCAGAGATGCTTCCAATCACAAGCTCAAACCCCACTTCAGCCACCCTTAGACTCAGGTTCCAGCCAAGCGACCTTGGGCAGATCACTGGTTGTAAACAGTTTTTTTTTTGTTTTTTTTTTTAGTACAATGAGTAGCACTTAGAAAGCAAGCAGCAAACGATGATATGAGTGATCACATCAACACTGTATCAGTTCATCTGTAAAAATGTTAGTCTCAATTATAGGAGCCACATCCAGCAAAAGCTCACACAAGCTGGGCACGGTGGCGCACGCCTGTAATTCCAGCAGCTCAGGAGGCTGAGGAAGGAGGATCATGAGTTCAGAGCCAGCCTCAGCAAACTCAGTGAGACCCTGTCTCTAAATAAAATACAAAATAGGTCTGGGGATGTGGCTCAGTGGTCGGGCCCCTGAGTTCAATCCTGATAAGTTG
This sequence comes from Callospermophilus lateralis, assembly GCF_048772815.1. Lineage (NCBI taxonomy): Eukaryota > Metazoa > Chordata > Mammalia > Rodentia > Sciuridae > Callospermophilus > Callospermophilus lateralis. The sequence goes on along the minus strand of NC_135311.1, from coordinate 126,491,819 downwards.
AGGGCTTATTGCTATCCATTTTCTGGGGGACACATAACCTGCCTCTTGTCCAGAAGCCCGTGATCCCCCCTCACAGTGAGAAGGCCACCAGGTCCCTTCGCTCTCTGTGCCTTGGGGCTGGCTTAGGACTTTCCTACCTCAACTTCTTAAATCTTAACCTTACATCATGGGCACCCCGTAGCCTCCCAACAACCCATGAGCAGAGACAGCCTCACTGTCCCCAGTCACACCTGGACAACCAAGGAGGGAGAGTTTCTGTGGCATCCCAGCAGGACACTGGAGGGACTGACTTCAAGACCAGCCCCTGCGGGCTCTTGACCTCAACCTGAACTCTGTGGCATCCAGTGACAACCGTCACATAGGAAGAAGTTATCGACCAACTTATTTCCTGAGGCCTACTAAGTGCCTGGGCCCGAATGCACCCGCCTCCCAGGGCTCTGGGGACACTTCCTGGTGCACTGCGACAGGGCTGGGAAGTGAGCCGAGGTACCCACATCTTGGATGAAGAGGTCCAGAGCAGCAGCACGACGTAGGTGGCCACCCCGAGCAGGCCCGGCAGGCCGAAGGTGTAGTGCACACCGCTGAAGTCCTGGGTCACCTGCACGTAGTTAAAACTCGCCTGGGGACAAATGGCATTGTAAGTATATCTGCAAGTGACACTCCCCTGTTCCCTCCCCATCCTTTTTTACAGATCCTAGGTATCCAGGCCACCAAGGGTGATGGACGTGATGCTGGCCTAAAGAAGCCTTTCTCACAAAAAAAACAAATAACCCAATCAATAACTGTGCCAAGGACCTAACAGACACTTCTGGGAAGAGGATATGCAATCAATCAACAAACCTGAAAAAATGTTCAACATCTCTAGCTATTAGAGAACTGCAAATCGAAACTAAGATTTCATCTCACTCCAGTCGGAATGGCAGTTATCAAGAATACAAGCAACAATAAGTGTTGGCGAGGATGTGGGGAAAAGGCACACTCATGCATTGCTGCAAATTAGTGTAGCCAATCTGGAAAGCAGTATGGAGATTCCTTGGAAAACTTGAAATGGAACCATCATTTGACCCAGCTGTGACTCGCCTTGGTCTATACCCAAAGAACTTAAAAACAGCATACTACAGGGACACAGCCACATCAATATTTAAAGCTGCACAACTCATACTAGCTAACTTATGGAACCAACCTAGATGCCCTTCAGTAGATGAATGGATAGGGAAACTTTGGTGTATACACACAATGGACATTACTCAGCATTAGGAGAGAATAAAATCATGGCATTTCCAGGTAAATGGATGAAGTTGGAGAATATAATGCTAAGTGAAGCAAGCCAATCCCCCAAAACCAAAGGTAGAATATTTTTTTTGATATGAGGAGGCTGACTCATAATGGTGATGGAGGAGAGCATTGGAGGAATGGAGGAACCTTAGAGGAAAGGGAGGGAGGCGGAGGGAGTGGGCAAGGGGATAGAAATGACGTGGAACGAGTTAGACATCACTACCCTAAGTTCATGTATAAGACACAAATGGTGTGAAAATACTTGGTGTATAATCAGTGACTTGAAAAACTGTGCTCTATATGTGTAATATGCAATGAGTTGCATTCGGCCATCATGTATAACAAATTAGAATAAATTTTAAACAAATAGAAGAAGCAGCCCTTCTCAGACTTGAACGTGCACTTACATCCCCTGAGACACTTGTTCAAATGCAGAGAGCAATCAGTGGCTCTGAGTGGGGCCCGAGATTTGTCGTTTCTGCTATTATTTTACTTACTTAGTTTTACATGGTGCTGAGGATGGATCCCAGGGCCTCACCTGCCCTGGGCAAGTGCTCTGCTGCTGAGCCACGGCCCCAGCCAAGACTTGGAGTTTCTGACAAGCTCCCCGTGGTGCCAATGCTGCAGCTCTGCGGCCTGCACTCTGAGTAGCCAGGGACTCGTGTGGTCATTACTCACATTTGAGGTTGATAATTCCGTGCTGGGAGCAGGGAGAGGCCGCCTGTCCTTGTAGGATGTTTAGCAGCAACCTGGCTTCTACATTCTTTTTTTTTGGTACCAGAGCTTGAACTCAGGGGCACTCGACCACTGAGCCACACCCCCAGCCCTGTTTTATGTTTTATTTAGAGACAGGGTCTCACTGAGTTGCTTAGCACCTTGCTTTTGCTGAGGCTGGCTTTGAACTCACGATCCTCCTGCCTCAGCCTCCCAAGCCGCTGGAATTACAGGTGTGCGCCCAGCTTGGCTTCTACATTCTACATGCGGGTAGCACCCCGTCTAGTTGCACCAAGGTGTTCTCAGATATCCCCTGTGGCGGGGTGGGGTGAACCTTGGCCTAGACAAGTTGAAGGTGAAGTCCGAAGGAAGGCCCTGACCACGCCACCGACTCCCATCCACTGCTCCCTCCTCCGTCAGCCCAGGTGCAAGCTGCTTCAGGCTGTCCCTCCGGGAACCTCCATTGTCTTCAGAATAAGAATTTAGGTCAGTCCTTCAGCTCGGGCGATGTGACCTTCCACCTCTGTGGTTCCACCAGCTCCAGGGGACCCCGTGCTCTGGCCACGAGAACGTCTCTCTGTCTCTTGGTTGGCCGCGTGCTCTCCTCGCTGCGGAGCTGTTGTTCACGCAGCTCCTTCTGCCTCAAATACATTTCTCGCTTCTTCAATGACTTACCTGTCACCAGTCTCCTCAGATATCTTCTGCTCCAGGACACATTTCCTGACCCGACCCAGGCCAGCTTAGACCTCTAAACTCCAGTAGCACCTGGCTGACCTTGCTGAGTTGCTGAGGCTGGCCTTGAACTCTTAATCCTCCTGCCTCAGCCTCCCAAGCTGCTGGGATTACAGGCATGCGCCTCCACGCCGGTCCCTTTTTATTCTTATTTTGAGAAAGGGCCTTGCTAAATTGCTGAGGCATCCTCCTGCCTCAGCCTCCCAAGTCGCTGAGATTACCAGAGGGCGCCACGTGCCCAGCCTTGTTATGCACCTTTGTTGTTCATATCCTCCTTTCATCTCAGGGTTTCAAAGCCAGAGGACATGAAAAGACATCTGTTCACATGCAGAGATGAAAAGCAGACGGCCTTATCTTTGGTCAAATCAAGCTTTGGTGGATTCTTTATTTTGAGTTGGAAATGACTCCTGGAATATCCATCCTTTATCCAAATTCAGTCTTCAAAAGTCCTTTTTCTCTGTGTCAGTCTTCAAACTCTTTAGGATTTATTGTCCCTAGACATTTCTCTTAGAAATACGATTGGCTAGTGTGCAGGATTCTGGTGTAATCATTACCTACTGAGCACTGAAGGAAGAAAAATCCATCCCTGTGAAGAATTAAACTATCCAAAGTGGACAGGACCTGGATTATCAAACGGGCTTTCCCTCTCTGGGTGCTGCTCCTCCCACCCACACAGTTTGTTAGCAGCAACCTATGCATAAGCCCCTCCACCCCAGCCTAAGTGACACAGTCCAAGTTGAACCAAGGAGCCCCTTTTCCAGAAAATTTGGAATTGGGACCAAGAGATTCTACTTGGCTGATTTTTTTTTGCTGGGGATTAAACCCGGGGCCCTGTACATGCACTCTACCAACAGAGCTATATCCCCAGCCCTACCTGGCTGCTTCCTTAAAGCAAAAGACCACATTCTACTGTGTGGAGCAGAAGAGGAGGCAGGTCCACAGAGTGAGAATAGAGCAGATATTCAGGAAAAGCAAAGAAAGAAGCAGAGCAGAAACTTCTTGGCATCTTTTCAAATGCAGTCATTCCAGGGTTTCCAGAAACATCCCTGTCCTTGGGTTCTAGAAACCCTGGCATCCTTAAAACAGATCCTTCTTCTGCCTGAGCAAATTTGAATGAGCCAAGTACTTGTTCCCCAGCACCCATGCACCAGCCAGCCAGGGTGGGTCCCTCTCCCGGGCTTTGAAGTCAACCTAAGAAGGACCAGCACACGCCTAACCCAGCCCATGGCCCCCCATAGTGCCCACCAGGGACTCAGGAGTCTGCTGATCAAGCCCAAGCAGAGGGTATTCCTTGTCCAATTCCTTACCAGGCACTTGGCTCCCCCAATGGAGATCAAGCCAGCCAGCAGGCCCAGCACCATGGCAATCCACGGGGAGGAAATCAGGTAGGCTGGCGCACTCGAAGCCACGCCTCCAGCCAGCACAGCGTTGTGCACGTGAACCTGCAAAGAAACAGCCGGGGTGAAGGAGGGGGTGAAGGAGGCGAGGCCGGAGGACCCGCCTTGCCCGGGGCTGGAAAGCGGCTGCAGAGCAACCCCGTGATGTCCCTCCTGCTCTGTTGTCCCTCGGTGGGGACGACATGGCCTTCATCCATGGGCCTGCCCCAGTCCCACCCCTCAGGCTGGGAGCCAGCAGTCCTTCTGATCCGGAAGCACACAGGGAATCAGTGGGCAGGGGACGTTGCCCAGCACCCTGGCCACCCTTATTTGTGATGTGTTCTTGGGCACTTCGAAGAGCAGGGTTTCGCCACTCCTTGGGACGGGATCCAGTTCCATAAGCCAGGCCTTGTTCCTGGGTCCCACCTCTGGGTGTCCTTCACTCCTGCAGAGCTGGAGTCTGGTCTTGCTCACATCTGGCCCCAGAGCCCTGGGCCCCGGCACAGGTTCTGAGCTTTCCTGACCCGATGCCAAGTCCTGCCTCCACAGACGACCCCACCTGTGGGCTCCTAGACTGTCACCATGGAGTGCGCACGTGGCAACGTCAACCTCCCCTCAGCTCTAGAACTAGGCTATGAATTGTCATCGGTGGCCACATTCCCTCCCTCCACTCCACGCCCTCCATCCGCCATTTTCTCCCCAACACCTCCGGCTGGTGGATCTCTGCCTGATCATCATGGGAACTGGCTTTGCCTCTGGATTTCTCTTGTGACCCATCTGTCCTCCCCAAACTTGTACACAGGCCCCCCTCTACGTCAATGACTGCAGCTAATGCCGCCTAGCACCCACTCCACATTAAGCACTGTATATGCATCTCTCTTCATTCCCACTTTACAGATGGGGAAACTGAGGCTCAAAGAGCTGCAGTGGCGGCTTGACCAAGGTCATGTGACTATTGGAACGTTTTTTCCTTTTTTTTTTTTTTTACTTCTGATGATGCTAATTCCATCTGGAGATTTCTTGGGAAAAGAGGAGAGGCTGACTAACCCTGATCTAGTCTGTTCGGCTGACCGGGGTTTATGGTGGGTAGCTGGTTTCAGTAACTGGCAGAAATGGGGCTCAAATGGGGGCCTGTGTGTATAAACACTGGTGATTCGACTACTCCCTGCAGAGAGCCTGTGACCTTTGACAGCCTCTAAGTCCCAGGGCCGTGGTGGCCACCTGGCCTCCTTCCTGTTTTGCCACAGGAAGGCTTTGTCAGCCATGATCTTTCCATGTGGCTGGCTCTGGGGTGGGAGCAGGCACAGAAGCACCCAAATGCTGCCCCGGGGCGGCCCCTCCTCACCAAGTTGATCCTCCCGTGGGGGTGAGCCAAAGCTGACACTGAGGTGGCGGTCACCGCGCTGACTGCCAGGGCGAAGTAGGTGTTGAGAAGAGCCGTCCTCTTGTCATCCAGAAGGTTCAGCGGAGCAGAGTTGAAACTTGGCCAGAATATCCACAAGAAGAGAGTACCTGGGGGGGACCAGAGAAGGTCACTGGCCAGAGCTACACTCGGGCTCCAAAGTCCTGAGCCTCCGGGACTTCCGAGGAGGACCCTAGAGCTGGTGAGCCTCAGCTTGGTCCCTGTCCAGCTGCACCACCTCGGGGACGTCCTGGCTCCCCTGGACCCACGAGTTGACAGGAGCCAGCTAGCATGCTTCACAGGCAGGGAAACCAAGGTCCAGGAGTTGAAATCTGTAACCCCAGCCTCCCGAGCCTGTCCGTGTTAACCCAGGGCTTAGTTTCCTTTAGTTTTGCAGCACTGGAGACAGAACCCAGAGCCTCACACATGCTCACAAGCGCTCCACCACTGAGCTACAACCCCAGTCCCCACAGCCCTTCTTTAATATTTTATTTGGAGACAGGGTCTCATTGAGTTGCTTAGGGCCTTGCAAAACTGCTGAGGCTGGCTTTGAACTCATGATCCTCCTGTCTCAGCCTCCCAAGCGGCTGATTTTGCAGGCGTGCTGTGCAGTAGCGCACGGCTTCTGCCTGATTTCTTCCAAGCCCCTCCCAGGCACCTAAGCTGGTCACTCCCCCCGCAGCTTTTCTGAATACATTACTCCCTGTTCCTTCCCACCCTGTTCCTACTCACGGCCCCAGTTTTTCACTTGTCCGATTCCCTCCTTTCAGCTGAGGACCAAAGGACTGGATGAACCCAGACTCCACTGGAGTGAGCCTCCCTGTCCATCGGGTACTAGTGAGGAGGGGCCCTTGGAAGGAAATGCTTCTTTCAAAGGTAGGAACTCAACAAATACTGCCGGAGGCCATGGGTCCCCGGGAAGGGCCTGAGGCCCTCCAGCGAGCTGGGAGAGGGCCATTTTCACCACAGCCCTTGCTACGACCTCCAGGAGGACCCTGAGCCATCTGCTGTCACCCTAACCTCGCACACCTCACCTCCGCACCCTCGAGGCTCAGCCCAGGCAGGGGTCGCCAGGCCACCTGCCCTTACCCAGCATGCCAAACAAACTGGGGCACGTGGCCATCTGGGTCTTCTTCTCCGCTCCCTTGGGAAGAGGCTTTGCGAGGCACCTGGCCACAATCACCCCAAAATAGGCCGCGAAGATGGGGAAGAACATGCTGTCCATGTGGTGGTCCAACTGCAAGGAAAGCCCAGGGGGTCGTGAGTGTCCCCATCCTCCGAGCCTCCTGGAGGAGGCACGACTTGAAGTCACCAGGTGCACTCCGAGCTTCTCCCGCCTCTGCCAGCCGCCTCCCCCTCAGAGGTGCCCAGGGGCAGTGGGGTGAATTCCAAGGTCCATTTAGGTGAGTCAAAGGGCCACATGGACGTCACCCGCTTCTTCCCGCTTTTCTGCTGCATTTCAACTCTGCCTGGAGGGACGAGGCATAGAAATTTTGCAACAGGCAGCAGCCAGACTTCGTCGGATGCCACACTACAGCGCTGAGCGCCTGCTGGACACAGGCTGGTCTCACCTCTCGGGTGTTAAGTTAGTGAGGCTTCATAGCTCACTTAGGGGGCTGCTGGGAACGGCTGCAGCTGTGCCTTCCCCAAATGTCCAGAATTGGCGGAATTTTTGCTGTCTCTCCCCGTGGACCCCACCTTGCTTTGAGCCACTCTGTCGCCCCAAATTCCTGCAATAACTTCCCACAGGTCCCTGTTCCCATCCTACCCCACTGACTGTTCTCCAGGCAGCAGAAGTTGATCTGCTCTGCCCAGAGGCCTGCAGGGGGTCCTGCCTCACTCAAGGCTCACCCTTGCTGGGCCTCAGGACAACCCCTGCCATCTGCTCTGGCCCTGCCCCGGCACTCGGCACCTCCTCCGTACCCCTTTCCACCTGCTCCTTCCTCACCCCCCAGCAGGCCCCGGCTCTAGGCCAATCAGGTGCCTGGACACTCCTTCCAGCAGGGGCAGAAGAAGGGCAGGTGGAAGCCGTGGTCTGTCCTGGGTGCAAGCAATAAGGTGCGTTGTCCCCAGAGAATTTCACACCACACCAGTGCCAAACAAGGCTCTGTCCGTTTCTTATTGTCACCCTGTGTGACCTTCTGAACTCCTCTGGGCAGACACAATCTACAACCCTGCCTTGCGGGGGTCTTGTGCCACTGTCCTCAGACACCCCTGTGCTGACTGCCCTCAGTTGCTTGGGGAAGGCTTCCCTGTCCGCCCTCCCTGACACTTTGTCCCCGACCCCCAGCTCTTCGCATTTCCTTTCTTCATTTTATTTTTTCCCGTAGTATTCTTTACCACTGAACACACCACATCTTTTGGCTATGTTCTGTTCATTGCGACCTGCCTTCTGAATGAAGTTCCAGCAGAGTTGAATGGTTTCACTGCCACAAGAGTTCCTGGTACATAATAGGTACTAAATAAATGCTCCTGAAATGGATGAAAGACAGTAAGAATCCCTCTGTTGTACATAAATAGGCAAGTCTATGCAACTCCCTTATGAGAACTACAAAGAGCCAAGCACACACCTCTAATCCCAGTGACTTGGGAGGCTGAGGCAGGAGAATCGCAAGTTCAAGGCCAGCCTCTGCAACTTAGTGAGACCCTCAGCAACTTAGAGAGAACCTGTCTCAAAATAAAAAGGGCTGAGGATGTAGCTTAGTGGTAGAGCATCCCGGGGTTCCATCCCTGGTACCACAAAAACCTGAAAAGAGAGCACATAATACATATATTTTGGGGGGTAACCAGGGATTGAACTCAGGGGCACTTGTCCACTGAGCCACATCCCCAGCCCTATTTTGTATTTTATTAGAGACAGGGTCTCACTGAGTTGCTTAGGGCCTAGCTGTTGCTGAGGCTGGCTTTGAACTTGCGATCCTCCTGTGGGTCCAGTCCCTTCCTGAGTCTAGCTGCATTTTCCACCCTTGGAGGTTGGAGGGTTTCTCTTTGTGGTGTGTGTGTGTGTGTGTGTGTGTGTGTGTGTGTGTGAACTGACTATTAAACCCGGGAGTGCTCTGTGACTGAGCTACAACCCAGTTCTTTTTATTCATTTATTTATTTTGAGACAGGGTCTTCCTAAGTTACTGAGGACCTTACTAAATTGCTATTGAATTTGCAATCTTCTTACCTCAGCCTCCAGAGTAGGTAGGATTACAGACGTGTGCCACCCCACACAGTTTTGAAATCTTTATTCTAAATTCCTTTCATTCTGCCTAAGAAAGCACCAATGATATTCTCTCCCTTGGAACCAAGGAGTTGTAATCTATTATAATATGAAACAGAAGAAGCAGGAAATGAGAGTGTGCCTATGTGAGTCCATGAGCCCATAGTGATATAAATAGATGGATGAATAAATAATAGATGGAGAAGGGAACATGGAGTTAGAAAACAGAGATTGGTAATTGTCAGAGTATTGATTGACTCAGGCCAGAATCAATGCTAATCCAGCTGGTGGAAGCCGAATGAGAAACAGGATATTCACAGGAAGCATTTCCCAACATAGGTTTATTAATTACAAAAGGGAAAATAGTAACTTCACCGAGGAAGATCCTGGCAGCCACCACCTTAACCAAGTGATCAAAGCTAACATGTCCAGTTAATAGGACCCATCAACAGCATGTCTCCTGAAAGGATGTGCTACAAAGGAAACATTGCTGTTGTAGGATTTCTGCCAAAAGTTGCATGCACTCAATCTTACCAGGGGGAAATGGAAGACAAGCCCACATTTTGTCGAGATGACTGGCTTGTGACTTCAAAACACATCAAAATCATGAAAGATAAAAGGATAAAAGGATTAAGGGATTAAGGAGAGATAAGCTTTTAAAAAGACACACTCAATGGAAGGGGTGATTCTGGACCAGAAAAAATATTTTTTTCTTTTGTTATAACAGGATATTATTAGGACAATTGGTGACACCTGAATAAGGTAATAATATTACCTCAATGTCAGTTTCTCAATTGTCATCACTGAACAATGGCTATGTAGGAGAACATGTTTAGGAAACACACTTGGTCTGCAGGGTTATAAGAAAGTCCAACGCGCGCTCCCTCTGCTTCCTGGCTGCCATGATCTCTGTGGCTTTCCTCAGCCAAACCCTCCACCATGACCCTCTGCCTCCTCTGGGGCCCAGAGCCAAGGAGTCCGCTGACCACCGAACCTCTGAGACCATGAGCCTAAAACAAACTTTCCCTCCTCTAAAAAACAAAGAAAAAGAGAAAATTCTGGTGAAGAGAGCTAAAGTGAAGGAACAGTCAGAACTTCCTGCGGCTCCCTGCAGACCACTGCCCTGCCCCCTCCCACTCCTCCAGCTACCTGGAGAACCTGCCCGCGCCTGCCCCTCCCAGCCACAGTGACACGCTGCCTCCTCCCGAAGATGTTGGCACCTGCCCTTCCGCCTCTGCCCCCATCACTCTGCCAAGGACACCTTGGTCCCCGCTCCTCCCCTCTCTTCCTTCACCCTCTCTGCTCTGAAACCTTTCCCTACATTTTACTTCTGCCGCCCACACCCACTGTCACACCGCAGGCCTTGCCACTCCTGGTCACTCCTGACCAGTAACGGCCACCTCCAAAATCTCAAATTGAGCCCCAGCCCCTGTGGCCCCGCCCCCTTCCTTATCCCCACCTCAACAATGCCCGTCAATCAAGCCTGAGGATGATGGTGATGAGGAGGAAAACAGCGTTGCCATGGCAACGCCCCCCACACACACCAGGCACCGCCCCCATCACTTGTGGACTCTTCCCAGCAGCCCCAGGTGTGGGGATTGATGTCACCCCAATCTACAGATAGGGAAACCGAGGCACGGGGGTGGGGTGTTAACTGCTCTGGTGATGATAAGCTGAGATTTGAACCTGGGTCCAATGGCTGCAGGATTAGTGGCAGAGCTGGGAGACAAACCCCAGTCTTGGACCCCGAGTCCAGTGCTCTCTCTCCTAAACCAAGCTAGAGCTCGGGTTCTCACGTGGGCTCTGCCACTGTCTTGCTGTGGGACTGTGGGCAGTCCCTTCCCCCCTCTGGGCGGCATCTTTCTCATCTGTCAGCTAGGAAGTTCAGCCAGGTCTTCACTCAGGGTCCTGGGTATGGCAGAGGAGCTGAGAGGGGCATCTAGACGGGCATCACCTTCACCAATTGCTCCAAACCTACATTTTTTATTTTTCTTTTCAATACTAGGAATTGGACCCAGGGGTGCTTTTGCCCCTAAGCCACATCCCCAGCCCTTTTTTAGTTTTTATTTTGAGGCGGGGTCTCACTGAGTTGCTGAGGCTGACCTTGACTTTACGATTCTCCTACGCAGCCTCCTGAATGGCTGGGATGACAGGAGAGCATCACCACACCCGACTCAAACCTGGACTTCGAATGAATGTCTCTCCCAGCGAGATCACAGAGGACACTATGGACACACTGGCTGATTTAAAAGAAGACACTGGCCATACAACCTGCTGGACCCTCCACAGGTAGGGCCCGGGAATCCACTCTCTTTTTAAATATCCTGTAATTATCTTGTGAATATCCAGTCCGACAGGTTCCTATTGTGGAAATAGAGGCCATACTCTGCGGTGTTCAAACACTGAGCACAGACCACCCTTCTTCGACCCCAGTTGGCCCTGTCTTTATATTTTTAAAGGCCCTCCCCACCCCCACCCGCCTTCTCGCCCCTCTTTCCAAGCCCCTCTTTCCAAGCCCCCCTCGCACCGGGAGTCACCTGGAAGAATGTCGAGCCGACTGTCCTCATGATGCCAATGGCTGTCACTTCCAGTAGCGTCATCACTGTCAGCTGCACCAGGTTGGCCTTCCCCAGGACCATCCCCGCGGAGATGAGCACGGTGACGGCGCTCATGGAGGCCGGGTAGATACTGGAGGACACAGGGAGGGCCAGCGTGACCACGTGGGAAGGCCGCCTCTCTGCCTGGCCCTGCTCTAGGCACTGAGGACTCAGGGTGGGGACAAGGAGAGGAGGCTTCACCCACAAGAGGGCTGTCGCTGCGGTGCGGTACCTTTTGCCCTGTCCCCCGCAGGGCGAAGGTGGCTCTGCGCGACCATCCTACCCACGGTGCTTGGTGCTCGGAGGCTCTCACAGTCAAGAAGGCGGCCCGGGCCTGACCACTGGGGTTCTGCCCGGGGACTTCTTTTCCGCCGTCACCACGCACAGACACTCGATAGAGGGCGCCCTTGGGCTGTCGGCCCACCTGCCATGGGTCCCTGCCACCCTGTCTCTGCGTTCCTTCTGCTGGCAATGGAGAGGTTGGCTGTGGATGCAGGACACGCTTGGCTCCCATCCCAGCCTCGCACCCTGAGTAGCTATTTGATCTCACTGAGCCTGATTCCCCGTCTGCAAAATAAGAATGATGATCACTCTTACTCCTGGTGGTGCCCTGGGGATGGGAAGGAACGGTGCACCCAGCACCCCCACGGGCAGGAGACCTGGCCCATGGCCAGAGGCTGGCATCGGCCGCTGTGCCAACCCCTTCCTCCTCTTAGCAAATGAACCTGCTCCGTGTGGGGTGCAGGAGGAAAGCCACTGTTGTCCTCAAGGTGCTTAGGACCCAGCTGGGGAGCAGGCTTTCTCCCCCAGCCTGTGGGCTATCGAGAGGCCAGAGGGGTCTTGGGGAGGAGAGGGTGGCGCCAGCTGGACTCGTCAGGGGGCTTCCCGGAGGAGGCAGCACTGAGCCTCACAGCCCACTTTCCCCTGAGCATCTTGCTCTGGGGACCCTCTACCCTGGGAGTCCTTGCTGTTGTTGTGACACCCACCACAACAATGATCACAATGCTACACAACAGGCTCGTGACAACGTCACCACCAAAAGCTAATCCTCAGGGTGACCTCTGCAAGACCGTGATGAGTGACCACTCAGGACCCCATCGTGTAGAAGACACTGGACAAGAAGAACTGACTCCTGGCAATGGTTGCACTCCAGGTGGTGACAGATGTGACATTCAAACCAGCTGCCTGGATCCAAAGCCCGAGCTCTAAAGTCTGGACACAACTCCTCAGTGTCCACTGCTGACATAATGTCCTGCTCCAGGCTCAAGGACTTTAGAGGGGCACAGGGAATGGGGAAGGGACCAGGAGCGACCTAGCTCAAGGGGTGACTGCATGTCCATCATGCCTGGACAGGCTGGGCCTTTTGAGGACTTTCACCGACAAGAGCTTTGTGGTTTTTTGGTTTGTTTTGTTTCTTGTTCTGGGGGTTGAACTCAGGGTTGCTTTATCTCTGAGCCATATCCCTAGCTCTTTTCATTTTTTATTTTGAGACAAGAAGAGTGGTCATGGCTATTATCACCCAGGGACAGTCCTCCGGAACTTTAAAAATACAGCCTTGGGCTGGAGATGTGGCTCAAGCGGTAGCGCACTTGCCTGGCATGCGTGCGGCCCGGGTTCGATCCTCAGCACCACATACAAACAAAGATGTTGTGTCTGCCAAATACTAAAAAATAAATATTAAAATTCTCTCTCTCTCCCTCTTTCTCACTCTCTCTCACTCTTTCTTTAAAAAAAAAAAAAAAAAATACAGCCTTAAAAATATCACTCAGAGGGCCGGGGGTTGTAGCTCAGTGGTGGAGCGCTCGCCTAGCACGTGTGAGCCCCGGACTCAATCCTCAACATCACATAAAGATAAATAAATAAAACAAAGGTATTGTATCCATCTGCAACTATAATAATAATAATAATAATACTTTTAAAAATTAAAAAAAAAAATCAGAGCCGGGCATTGTGGCGCACACCTATAATCCCAGCAGCTCAGGACCCTGAGGCAGGAGATTGCAAGTTCAAAGATAGACTCAGCAATAGCAAGGCACTAAGCAACTCAATGAGACCCTGTCTCTAAATAAAATACAAAATAGGGCTGAGGATGTGGCTGGAGAGGCTGAGGCAGGAGAATCTCAAGTTCAAGGCCAGCCTCCCCAACTTACAGGGACTTGCAGAAACTTAGTAAGACACTGTCTCACAATTAATTAAAAAAATAAATAAAAAAGAAGAAGAAGAAGGAAAAGGAGGGGGAGGGGGAGGACGGCTGGGAGGTGGCTCAGTGGTTAAAGCACACCTGGTTCAGTCCCTGGTATCAAAACACAAAACAAAACAAAAACCGGGGATGGTGTTGGGGTGTCACTTGGTGCTAGAGCACTTGCCTGGCACACATTGAGCCCCAATACCACCCGCAAAAATCACTCCTATGGTTGCTTTGATTTTCATTTTCTGTCCCGATAATCATCCTCTACCCAGCTTTTACTATGTGAGGGAAACAAAGGACGCAGCTTGCCACGTGGCCCCACCCTGCCAGACTCAGGGCAGAGCCCATTCAGTGCCAAGCCAGGTGGCATGATTTCAAGTGAGGCCCAGGAAGACAGGCAGAGGACCCTGTTCCTAGGATGCCCAGGTGTCCCATCAAACCAGCCCTGGTGACTGGCAGGAGGGAGCCCATTGTCCCAATGCAGTCCAGTGAGGGTCACAGCCGGGAGAATCCAGGTGATCTGGGGCAAGGTGGCACAGGTCCCCAATGGCCCCGTCTTGTCTCTAGGATTGAGTCAGGGACCAGGAAGTCCCAGGGGACATCAGAAGGGAGCAGCCCTGAGACACCTCCCACTCTGACCTGCTCAAGTGCAGAAGTCTGAGGGCTTGAGTGCCCGGGGACAGGCCATCAGCAGTCCCTCAGGGGACCCTTGTTACTCCCAGGTGGATACCAGGGTTGATCCAGGTCCCTTGGGAATCAGCGCCACAACTCTAAAATGAAAACTGTGGAGACCCCCCAACCCACCCAGGGCCACTGGGAACTGGCTAGGTTGTGCTTCACGTCACGACCCCTCTGGAGTACGGGAGGAAGCCTACAGATAGTTACATAAGCTGAAGCCATCGCCACCACTTAGCCGTGTGACCTTTCCCTCTCTGAGCCGCCATTGCCTTATATATAAAGGTTGGACCTCGACCTCTAAGGGCTAAACAAAATACCTGGGAAGGCTCATGGACAGCTGTCCAACAGCAGTGCCCAGAAGGTCTAGGTGGGCCTGAGGTGGCCTCAAGAGAGCTTCAGATGGCCCAGGTGCCTAAGACGGTATAACCATTATATGGACACGGCAGAGTTGGAAAAAAATAATAATATTCTTTTTTTTTTTTTAATTTGTTTTCGTTGGGGGTGTTGGGGATTGAGCCCAAGGAATGCTGAGCATCCACCAATGAGCTACGGCATTCAGAGAATCTTTTTTTTTTTTTTCTCAAATTTTTTTTTGTAGTTGTAGATGGACAGAATACCTTTATTTTGCTTGTTCATTATTTATGTGGTGCTGAGAATTGAACCCAGTGCCTCACACAGGCTAGGCAAGCACTCTGCCGCTGAGCTACAGCCCCAGCACCCCCAAAACAACAAAATTCTTAAGGTAACAATGTCACTTAGTTCTTCCTATCAAGTGCTGAGCACCCAGATCAACCCCCTGAACCCCGAGAACGTGCGCGCCCCGGGTTATTCTGCTCTCCTCCCTGATCAGTACCACTTGTTGTCCACTCTTCGGACTTCTAGCGCCACGCTTTAGCTCAGCTGGCTCCCGGTGTCTAATACAAACGTATCTAAATGCAGCAAAGTCAGCTCAAGGTCAGCATACTCTTGGTTGTTTCTTGGCCCCGTCTCTGAAGATGCATCTTTTCAGGAGGCTGTCTCTCCGGGGGGGGACATGACTGTTTCTTGCTGTCTACTCTCTTTTTCTTAATTTTTTCCATGAGCCTTTGTTGATTGAGTGACTTCATAAAATCATAATCAATCATAAAGAAAGCAAGGACCCCGGGAGGGCTGCAGATCTGAGGGCCCGTGATACCACCGACCAGGGCTATCATATAAAATGCAGATGCCCAGCTAACGGTGCATCTGGGATAAGCAATGAAGAATATTCCAGAATACGTATGTCCTCAGCATGGCATGGCCTCAGAGCTAGAAAGAGAAAGAGACATTCCTACTCTTCTAGAACCTTCCCTCTCAGACCCTATTTCCTCAATGAGCCAAAGGTCACCTGGTCAGTCTGTTGGGCACCTTCCCACTGAGGAGCCACTCGGTGAAGCTGTCTGTCAGGACGGCCCACTGGACGGCCAGGACCAGCATGAAGAGGCTGAAGGCCACGCTGCTCCAGCCCTGTTTCTGCAAAGACGCGTTGAGGAAGCCCAAGCCCAGGACGGCCATGATGATAAACTCCTGGAAGACTGCTCAGAGAAGAAGGGTGGGGAAGGAAGAGGAAGAAAACACAAAGAGAAGTGAGCGTGAAATGGGTTTTACTGAAGGCTGCTGAAGGGCCCCTGGGTGTTTGGTCAAATCACTTTGCCCGCTGGCCTCAGTTTTCTCATCTGAACGACGGGGATATCGCCCATTTCTGCACAGGGCTGAGGTGAGACAGAGGAGCTAATGCTGGTTAAGAATCTCGGGCAGGGCCTGGCCCACTGTGAGCACTCAGGAAATGTAGCAATTATTTTTATTAATGAGCATAATGACACGGACAAGGGCAGAACATTGGGATCTGTGCTTGGCTCATAGGTGACACTTAGTAAAGGTGACTGCTGCGATTACTAGGGATCAGGGGCCACCCCTGGTCATGCACGTGAGAAAATGAGGCCACAGCGGTGACTCGACCCAGGTCACGCAGGAAGGAGGAGGCAGAGGCAGGCCAAGAGCTCCTTTGGATATGAACCAAATTACCTTCCCGAAAACAGTTCTCTCCTTTGCCACCAGCCGCGAGGGTCCTAGTGGGTCAGCAGAAAACATCCAGTGTCCCTCGCCTTTCCTGGCCTCAGAGCCTGAGTGGGGGTTGCTGAGGCAGGGGAGTGGAAAAGTCCCACCTGATGGCAGGGAGAGCCCCCACAGAAGGAAGAGCGAGCACTTTGATTTGATTCCAGTTTTGAAAAATGGTTAGCAGCTTTACAGTAGCACTAGGCAAACTTGGGTTCAAATGAGCACTTTCCAGCTGTGTGGTCTTGAGCCAGTTACTCAGCCTCTCTGTGCCTACGTAAATGAAGTGTATATGATGTGCTGACAGTGTTTGAACACTTTACATATTCCATCTCCCTTGGTCCTCAGAACAGCCTTTGAGGAGGTTACCATCACCTTCCTACAGATGTGAAAACCAGGGTGCAGAGGCTGTAAGTACCCGCCCCTGGTGGTAGAGCCAAGATCTCCCCCTACAGTTGGCCCTAGCCCCTGCCTTTGACATCTCCGCTCTCCGCTCTCTCCTCTTCCCATTCACATTTATTGAATGACACAAATAATCCTCCGTCACCGGTTGCCAGAATCACATGGTAGAACACACACAGGGACTCAGAAGGGCACAGGCCACTGTGCCAATAAGCACTGTATTAATGCCTGGAGAGAGATCCTGAAGGGTTTTTCTGTTTTTCCTCCTATGGATATTGTCTCTGGGTTTGGGAGACTTTTACTTTCTTTTATTTTCCATGTTTAAAGTTTCTGCACCAGCATGGAGGCAGAACACACAGGGGGAAGGAGGAGGAGGAGGAGGAGGAGGAGGAGAAGGGGGAGGAGGAGGAGGGGGGGGAGGAGGAGGAGGGGGAGAGAAAAAAGCATGATCTCCAAGTTCAGAGGTTCTGTTTGATCCTGACTCCATCATCTCCTATCAGGTTAAACCTTATTAAACTGCCAACGGGTGGCCAGTTTTGACCTATTAAAACGTTGGTTGACATGTCCACCTTGTGGCCTTAAATGCTGTTTACATTCCTTCAGCTTAAAGGGGGCGATTCTTCCCTCCTGGGAGGGGGCTGGCAGCTCTGGAGGAATTAACACTCTGTTCAAGTGTTTGGTGTGGCCAGATAAAGGGTAGCTGTTCATTACCATCATTATGACAATCAGTAGGATAAGAACTCGCTGCCTCTGCTCTCCAGGCCTGGCCCTGATAACGCTGAGGAAGTTCTCACCACTGAGCCCTCCCAGACCTGGAGAGCCCTGGACTTGGAGGCCAGCTATCTATCTATTTATTTATTTAAAAGCTCAAGCCGAGATTGATTTAGGAAACCAAGGATCATCTACTTGTAGGGAAAGAGAGCACCCGCTATCTTGAGAGTGAGAAAAACCTACAGAATCCTTTCAAGTCCACTTCCATAGAAGAGGGCACACACCGGGGTCCTCCACATCTGGGTACCTTTGGTGGCTGTTGACATTTCCAGATCAACCAGACAACCCCAGGATGCAGAAGGCCCCCAAGGAACCACAACCACCCCAGGATCTGGGGGCTTGGACAGTGGGTGGGGACAAGGTTAGGAGGATCCGACTCTGTACCTTCCCCCAGACGCGGTGCAGGAAATGTGTCCATCTCCAGCTTGTGTCCTCCTGGCAGTAGAGCAGGTGGGCAAGATCCCTTCAGGAGCCCGTGGGCACAGGGGGGTGCAACGGCCAGTGGAAGGCACCACTGGGAATGGGGAGGCCTGCGGCCGGGTGGGCACAGCACACCCCACTTGAGATATTTAACTTCAACCTTTTGTCAGACACTGTTGTTAAACAAAGCTCAGCGCCATTTTGCTGCAATGTTGTATGCACAGGGCCCAGGCCTACTGAAGATCCAGGGATAAGGGACAGTCCTCTATTTTCCTCAAAGGGACCAAAGAGAATGTGTGACTTTCCCAACGCCACCCAGCACACCCCAGTGGACCCCAGCTCTGAACTCCTGGTGCACGGTCCCTCCTCCAGGCCTCGGTTTCCCTATCTGTAACACGTGGAAGCTGGGGTTCACAGTCCTACAGGCCCTACAGGTCCTGGCAGCTCTAGAATATTCTGAAGAGCCATGTAGGGGAGGGAGGAGAGTGAAGACTCCCCAGGATGAGGGCAGAGGTGGGGCCCTGGGGCTAGAAAGTCAAAGAAGACTGCCGGCCGGGGAGGGGAGATTTCATGGCCTAGATGTCAACTTGATCCCAGGTGTCAAAGTTCATGGCCTTCCTCCCCAAGTCCCTGCCCTGTCCTGGAGCGGGGAATCGTGCCCTGCCAAGAAGAGGAAATTAGGGCAGCAGTTTCCAGGAGCTGTTGACAGGACCCACGCACCCACCGCAGCTGGTGGGTAATGTTGGTTCAGGCTCCTCCTCCCCGGGTCCCGGTACCCTCTCACTTCCTCCCTGGCCCAGACCCCCTCAACTCCTGACTCACTCCCTGGGGCCCCACTCAGGGCACCCCCATTGGTGTCAACCGCCCGCATCAGCCATGGGGCTGATAAGCTAATGGACACAAGGTGTTCGGCGTGATAAGAAGTGGGTGTGCTGCGGGGCCCCCAAGGACTGGGCCCAGAGAAGGATTTGAAGTCAGGCCTTCTGGAGAGGCTGATGAAAGCCCCATGACTTGGAGAAAGAAGGCCCAACCAGGCAGCAGGCCAGCCTCCCTGTGAACAGCAGGGACATGGAGGATGCCCACCCCCAGGGCAAGAGCTTCCCCGCCCGGCCCTCCGCAGCCCAGGACCCCCTTTTGCATCTGGATCAAGGGAGACACAGTGCTGTTTACCTGGCCGGTCCACACAGCCAGTGCCGGGGCAGGGTGTGAGTTCCCACGGCCCTGCCTCTCCACGTGGACTGTACAGTGGCGAAACGTGGGGGCATCTGTGGCAGGTGCCAGGGTTCAGGGCCCAGCTCCGCCTGTGTCCCAGTAGAATGGTGAGGAAACAATGGCAGGAGCCACCCTCAGAGGATCCTTGTGGGCACTGAGCTCCCTGGCCCTGCAAATCGCTTCGCCCAGCCTCAGGGGCCCACTCCCTGCACCTGCCAGTCACCAGCTGTGTGACTTTGGACAAGACTGTTCCCTCCCCAGGCCTGGTCATTCACTTGCAAAGAATGAACTGTGGATAATGCAGTTCGCCTCTCAGAGTCCATCTCATGGCCAGCGGCCTCCTGCGGGGGTGCCCCTGTGATTCTGGACGTGCCCTCGCCCATCGGCCCCTCCCTCTGGCCCATGGAAAAGTGAGCACTAATATCCCTGAAGCCTGGGCCTGTTTCTGTGTCCAGGCCCTGGGATGGACCCCCACTCTTTGCTCCCCTCTGTTGATTGGGACGACCTCCACAGCCTGCCTGCCTCCCTCCTCCACGGCCTCTACACCCACTCAGCTCCCACCAGCAGCAGCTCAGGAAGAGGAAAGGCGATTTCCCAGAGGGACAGTCTAAGACTGAGCTCTGCAAGGTGCCAGGGTTTGGGGTATTTCCATGTCACTGGAAAAGTCCTCCTGTCTTCCTATAGCCCTTCTCTGTGCCTCTGAGAAGTACAGGGCACCAGGTGGTGTCGACAGCACAGGATTGGGATGGTCTCCCAGTGAGGCAGCCCCCAGTGAAACATGGCTTTGGCCAGTGGGACATTGGTAGACTCGTACAGGCAGAGGCTAGCCAAGCACCCCACACCAGGGCTTACCCTCTCTTACTGTGGGGCGGCTTCTAGTGCCAGATGAGGGTCTGAGAGAACCCGCCGCCACAGTCAAGGTCCTAGCTGCCACCGGTTCTTACTGCTGACAGGCAGATGAGGTCATGAGAGATGATCCCGCCCTAGTCAAACCTCCCCAGTACAGATGCAAGAGTGACCCTCAGCGAAACCACCAGGAAATTTGTCCACCTGATGAGCCCCACTCAATTGCTGAGTCACAGAATCCTGGTCATAAGCAAATTAAATGGTTGCTATTTTAAGTCACTAAGTTTGGAGATGGTTGTTGTGGTGCCATCGATAATCAGTAGCCTTTGCTTCTCCTAAGTATCACACAGGCACCTCCGTTCAAGACGACAAGGAAGACATCATTGTGCATTTGCCCCACATCTGTTCCCTGTCCTTGTACTTCTCATCTCAGGAACTGGCACAGCCATCCACCAATCACACGCATGGACACATGGTTGACTCCTCCCTCTTTCACCAAGTACAGCTGATCTTATCTCCCAAACATCTCTTCCATCTACTCTGATGCTCATCTGACCTCATCTGACCTCATCTACAGTCAGAGGTCAGTAGAACAAGGATGTCCTAGACATCCACAGGGCTGAAGCAAGAAACCATTAACATTTCTAGTTTCATTTTCACCTAAAAAGATATTAAAGCTGATAAAAATATAACAATATAATAGTAGTAAAAGCTGATACTGTTTATCAATCTATGTAATTATTCTTTGGCATCCTTCTGATAACTTAATGCAATAAATATTGTCATCATGTGACAGAGGTTGCAAAGAGGCAGAGAGAGGTTGAATCATTTGCCTAAAATCTCATAGTTAATAAGCTGCAGAGGCAAAATTTGAGCTGGTCTAGCTTCTGTAGTCTCCAGCTTTCATGTGCATTAGAATCTCCTAGAAGGTTCTTAAAAACACAGATGGCTGGGCCCCGTCCCCAAAATTTCTGTTTAGTATGCCTGAGAATCTGCATTGCTTATGGATACCGAGACAGCTTATTTGGGGACTACACCCTGAGAACCAGAGGTCTAGGTTATTCTTCAGAAAAGTACTTAGTCGGTTTGCAACTTTGCAACGACTTAATATTCAGGTCAACCCGGGACCCCCTCAATGTGCTTGGCCTGTCAGTCTCCACGCTCCTGGGCTCCAAAGCTGTCCTGAGGGAATGCTGGGCTACTGGGAAGGCCGACAAGTGCTTCTCCATCGTGGTCACGTTGCGAGGAGCGGCGGAGATTTTAAATGTTACAGAAAACGGTAAGCATACAGAGAGAGAGAGACCGGGGGGTGGGGGGGGGGGGAGAATATAACATGGTGATCCCACTTACCTATTACTAAATTTCGATGGCACATGAAATTACTCCTCTCGATCTTTTATTTATTTATTTATCTGTCTGTCATTTTATTTATTTATTTTTGCATAAGGCAAACCCTAGACACCACACCACTTCAATATGCTTATCACCAGATAGGATCTTAAAACAAAACAAAACAAAAAACATACGCTTTTACCACATCTAACAAAATTAGCAATCTTTCTTGTATGTCATACAATATTCATGTTATATCCAAATTTCCTGATTGACTCAAAATGTCTTTTTCGATTTGGCAGGTTTAAATATTTACTATAGTTTACACGGCCGAGATTAGATTAAGTGGACAGACAGATCAAGCTACCTCGGCTTAACTCAACTAACCTACACAAAATGGACTCATGACTTAACTGACACCCACAAAGACACACAGATGGCCGGCCAAACGCTAAGGCCAGCCAGGAGGACAGAAAGAGAAGGAAAGAACAAGATGCCTCCTGCACAACCCTCCAGTCACTCGGAGGCTAAAAAAAGTCCATCAAAAGTCAGATCTGGCCAGGTGCGATGGCACACACCTGTAATCCCAGCAGCTCAGGAGGCTGAGACAGGAGGATCACAAGTTCAAAGCCAGCCTCAGCAAAGGCGAGGCTCTAAGCAACTCAGTGAGAACCTGTCTCTAAACAAAATACAAAATAGGGCTGGGGATGTGGCTCAGTGGTTGAGTGCCCCTGAGTTCAACCCCCAGTACCAAAAAAAAAAAAAAAAAATAAAAAAGTCAGATCTGACAGGAACTTAATCAAGACAACTTGAGGACTGGGGCTGTGGCTCAGCGGTAAAGCACTTGCCCAGCATATGCAAGGTCCTGGGTTTGATCCTCAGCACCATGTAACAATAAATAAGTAAAATAAAGGTTTTGTGTCCAACTACAACTAAAAAAATAAATATTTAAAAAAAGACAACTTGAAATTATTAAGAAGGTACTGAATATCCTGTGTTTCATTTTGATCTCTTTAAACATTTTGAATGTGTGCATAGTTATATATATATATATATATATACATGCTTTTTTTCAGGCAGAGTCTTGCTGTGCTCACAGTCTGGCCCCGGATCTCTTAGCCTGGGCCTCCCAAGTAGCCTCCCAAGTAGCTGGGTCTACAGATGCTCAAAAACGCCTGCCTACAGTTGGGGTGCGGTCAGTGGGCAGCACTTGCCTAGCAGGTGGGAGGCCCTGGTTCCATCCCCAGCATCATGGGAAGAAGAAAAAGGAAGGTGAGCACCGTGAGACGTCTGAAGCCCTCTGCAGGTGGACAGTTGGGACGACCGCCTCACTGGTCTCAGGCCCCGGGTCCCCATGGTCCAAACCCAAGCCAACTCCCTACTCAACCGCTGGGGCCCCCACTCCCCGCTTCCCCTTTCTGCTCCAGCAACACCACAGTGTGGAACCCTGGCCTGGTCCCCAGCTCCGGGGGCTGCCCTCCCTGCCCTCGTGGTTAATTCCTATGGAGCCCAGAGACCTGGCTGGGCAGTCCACCTCCCTTCAGGAGCCCTCCCCGTCGCCCTGTCTTCCCTGCCCCGGCCCCGGGTCCTCTCCTGTGCTTCCATAGGAAGCGAGTTTCTGACGACACTTTAAACTCAAGTTAGCAGCACAGAGTGGGTGGAGAATGCAGTCCCAGGTGCCAGCCTGTGGGTTCAGATGAGTGGCTCCTACACGTCCTGGTTAGGTGACAAATGAGTGACCGTCCTGTACAGAACACAATGGTTCAATGTGTGGAAACTAAAACCAGGATGCCTAAATTTAGATCTGCTATGCTATCACTAGCCGGGCAACCTTGGGCAAATTACTTAACATCCACGTGGGTAGTTTCCTCTCGAAAAACTGAGACCATAATAGGACCTACGTCATA
The DNA here is from genome assembly GCF_048772815.1 of Callospermophilus lateralis. Classification (NCBI taxonomy): domain Eukaryota; kingdom Metazoa; phylum Chordata; class Mammalia; order Rodentia; family Sciuridae; genus Callospermophilus; species Callospermophilus lateralis. The sequence goes on along the minus strand of NC_135311.1, from coordinate 126,468,689 downwards.
GTCTTGCCGTGAGGCTTAATGTAAAGCACATGGTGCGTTGCCTGGTACCAACAAAGTAGGTGCTCAGTAAACACCAGCTCTAACCCAAGCTGGATGTGCATGATTGAATAGAGAAACAAACAGAGGATGCATTGAATTGGAATAAAGATCGATCGTACTGGATTAAAAAAATAAATAAATTGAAGGGTGGGGTTGTGGCTCAGTGGTAGAGTGCTTGTCTAGCATGTGTGAGGCACTGGGCTCAATTCTTAGCACCATGTATCAATAAATAGAATAAAGGTCCATTGACAACTAAATTTTTTTTAAAATGAACTAAAATTATGCCTAGGTCTTGCTCCTGTGGCACTGAGAGCCAGGCTTCAGTGGGTGGGCGGTCCCTTCCCTGAATTGCTTCTGTTCTCTTTGCCTCTGCCGGGGACCCCTGGTACCTCCCCTTCACATCCAGTTCACTCTTCCGTTGACATCACTTAGGAAATGCACACATCTGGACTCGGGCTGCATCGCTACCTTGAGGACATCTTGCAAGGAGACCATCTACTGCTATTAACAATCTATCAGCTCAACCAGAGACTTGAAATATGTCTCAGATAAAAAAAAAAAAAAAAAAAAAAAAAACCCAAGTCACACCGCGGTGGACATCTGTCCTGTTTATAGTTGTTCTCATCACAGTCTCGGGATATTTTTAGCTGCACATAAAATAACCACCATCCTACACGCTCCTTCAGTCATGCCTTCTGGCTCTGGTTTTGCAGGCAGAATGCAGACTTTCCAGCCACTAAGAGAGAAGAAGGCAGGGGAGGGCGGCAGAGAGAGTACCGGAAGGAACAGGAGGGACCCCCAAAAGGAAGGAAACTCCCCAGATCAACAGCCACCACGCGAAATTCCTTGCTGCCAAGGGAGCAAAGAAGCTGAGAATCACAAAGACCCCTCGGTCCAGGGAATTCGGGGAACACCCAAAAGGAGGCCCCAAGCTCTGTGCCCACAAACCCAGGAGGGCTTCGTGGAGGAGGTGATGCCCGCTGCTCACATCGCCAGCTGGTGCACTCCATGGAGGAAGAGGAAACCTCCTCTCCTTGGGACTTTGGTGGAAAGGAACACCGCTGTCCTGTCCTTGGGGAGCCTCAGACCTCCCGGCCCCGGGACCCTGTTCACCTCTGTGAGCACGTCCCCAGCGGGGAGGTGTGGCCTCTCACCTTGATAGGCCTCCATGAACGTTTTCTGGTCCATTAAGGGAACCTCATAGGCGGTGAAGAAGACGAGGAGGAGGAGAGCCGTCTCCAGCAGCAGGGCCCACAGGGGCAGGCAGCTCCGGATCGACCGCGGGTACCTGGAGCCCATCCTGCCACGTCTCTGTGCGCTGGGCAGGGGTTCCACCCGCGCAGCCCTCACTGGGTCCCCCACACCCACTTGAGGGAGTGGTAGGGGAGACACCCGCCAAAGCCCTTATCTCAGGACGCAAGGCGGATCCCACTGGCCTGTGTACAGAGCTGAGGCAGAGCAGAGGGACCCGATGGGGATGGAGCCCCAGGAGCCCCGGAAGAGAGGGGGATCCCAACTCTGGACCAGCGGGGCTCCCGGCCTGGCCTGTGTGATGGAGCCAGACAGAGGCGTCAACAGAGGTTGGTTTAGGAAGCAGACAGACCTTCAAGGGAGAATGCGGGTGGTCTCAGAGCCAGAAGCAGCCCTGACTTGGACAGGGCTTCCAATATTTATAAAAGGGCTGCATCTGGGGCGGGGCTGGAGGTGGGTCGGGGAGGAGCTGCACAATTTTCTACCAATTTTCCTGCACTTGTGTATTTCCCTCATTTTACAAGGGCCCAGGCCAAGGGCGTGGGTCCAGATTTGGACAGAGGCAGAGGTTTCCTGCGTCTGGTGGCTGGATTCTGCATTTCAATGGTTTGAGGGTGTGTCCCTCTAGATCGAAGGTCTCTCTCCTTACCTAGATCCCTATCTCAGCCCTGACTCTATTAATCCATCCAAGTTTCCCTGTCATTCCTGCGGCAAGTTCCTGCTGCGGTCATTTTAAAGTGGAGCCCTCTATTCACCAGACCCCAAGCAAAACAATCCCCTTTACTCCCGTTCACGTGGCCTGCATCCCTGTGAGGCAGCTGGGGGGATGCGCTGGGGTGGAGCTCAGGGTACAGCACCTGCCTGGCATGTATGAGGTCCCAGGGGCCCAGGCCCCAGAAATGCAAAGATTAAAAATAAATAAAATCATCCCCTAACAAAGAGGGCACCCCGTGGGTCCTTGTCTAGAACATAATGAATGGAAACAAACCCCAAACTAAGTCCTGGGGAGGGTTCAGGCAGGTCCTGGCTGCTTAGTCACCACTACTTGAATTTGTATTTGAATCTACCCATTTCTAAGCATTATAAGATTAGGTTGTTGTAGGGACAAATGAGGCAAGGCACCAAAGATAGTGTTGCCGCTGTTGACCGGTGGGAGTCCTTGCTTCCCCCATGTTGAAGAATAACACCAGAGAAGCCTGCCCAGGCAAGGTCAGAGTGGAAAATTAGAAGTTTATTAAAGGACAGCAGAAAAGACTTCTCCCGGAGGAAGAAGGGGACCCAAGAGGTGGAATCCGTTGAAGGCGAATGTGTTCCCCTTTTTATAGTTTTTGGTGATGGGATGTAGGTGGGAAGGTCTGGAGGGTTGGGACACAGGCTGGCCAAAGAAGTAATCTGGGCACTTCCAGTCAAGTTTGCTGTTCATTAACATTTCTTTGGGATGGGCTATCTTCAAATCTGTTGGGGGCTGTTTCCTGGGCTTCATTAACGTTCCAAGAGTTGCTCAACTTTTCCGGAAATTCATTCTCAACATGGCCTCCATTTTAGATTTCACTCGATTTTAGACCCGATTTACCTAACTACACTGACTACCTGATTTTAAATCTGGCTTCAATAGCAGGAAGCATTTTATTTGGCTGCAGCCAGGTTCAGAGGGTACAGCCTTTGCTGTAATCAATCAATCCCCTGAACCCCGAGTTCAGGGAGTTTCAGAGTTTTATACCCAGCATGTAAGGGGAGGGGCTCAGAAAGTTCACAGTCTGCAGAAGTTCACATAAAAGCAGCTTTTTCTTTCACTGTTCTGGGCAAGTTAACTCTTCAAGGACAACACCTGAGAAGGGGAGAGCTTCTTCTCCCCTTTCTTTCCTCCCCCTGCCAGCTATTACCATGGGCCCAGTTGTAACTTATCTTAAAAATGTAGACATCTCTGTGAAGCCCAGCTCAAGGCCAGAGGCCTTGTTTGCACATTTCTACAAAGTACTACACTGGATATGTTTGAAAAACTAGTAAGGGGGTGTCCAGCACCTGGAGCGCTGGTATCTTCTCAGCCAGTGGCCAAGTAAACAGGGTGACACGAAAATAGGAAGTTTATCTACAATGGACTCTTTTGCAGAGACTCTTTCCTGACAGTCCTAAAATCAGCCATGGTGAAGAGGGCTTTTCTGTGGAGAAGGGGGGGGTGCCACTTCAAGGTGAGGGAGAAGAAATGAGGCTTGGGTTTGGCTCTTGTGAAATAAAGGGGGTCCAGCCCTAGGCTGGAGTTGCCCCACCTCCGGTCACCTTGTCACAGAGCCCAGGACTCCGGGCCTGTAAACATGACACTGCCTTTGAAGAAGGCCGCACTGATGCCCATCTTGAGCATCAGGACTGGGTCCTTATTTCCCACTGTTGAAGATTAAACACCTGAAGCCAAGTGCAGCGGCACACGCCTGTAATCCCAGAGACTCAGGAGGCTGAGGCAGGAGGATGGAGAGTTCAAAGCCAGCGTTAGCAAGAGCAAGACGCTAAGCAACTGAGTGAGCCCCTGTCTCTAAATAAAATAAATAAATAAATAAAAATAAACACCAGAGAAACGTGGAGGCAAGCTAGAAAGCAAATTCTATTTAAGAGACAGAAGAAGGCGGGGGACTCCTCTTCCTCTGGAGAGGAGGGGACCTGGAAGAGCTCTTGCCCAGGGTCCAGGTGTCTCCCCTTTACGGATTTTAGGTTTCCTCTCTTCTCAGCCCCCCTCCTCCTCTTTTCTTGCTTATGAAAAGGCAAGAAAGGAACCTCCTAGGGTGCTCATTAGCAGCTCCTGGGGCTGGGAAGAGCAGCTCCCTGGAGGCTTCAGTCACCTTAGTGGGGGCAGGGAGTGCTCGGGAGTATTAGCATTTCATTTCCTTTTCTTTGAGTTAGCCCCCTCTTTCCCGCTGATCATTCGCAATCTGCCCTCTCTGTCCTTTGCCCTTGTCTACTTCAGTATCCCCATCCCTAGAGGACAGTTCCCTGGCTGGGGTTTAGGAGGCCAGATCTAGCCCTGACCCTGCAGCTGACTTCCCCATGGCCCACACCTTGTGCTGTGCAGAAAGCCTGTGCAGGGTCAGCATGGCGGGGGGAGGATTGGGTTTTCCTTACTTCTACACTGTCCCCAGCCACTAGCCACTGAGTATAGAGGATATGTAGATCCCAGAGAGTAGAGCTAGGCTAGGAGCTGACAGATGATGGCCCAACCCAAGTGGATTCTTTATTCACCATTATTGTTCTCCAGTGAAAAGGACTGCTGTGTGGTCACAAGCACCTGTCACTAAAGAATAAGTTGAGGGTTACTTTCAGAGACCTCTTGGAACACCCAGGAGGAACCTGTTGTTATGCTTGAATTCAGGACCCCCAAAAGACCACCAGAGACTGAGATCAATGTTAGCAGCAAAGAGGTGTTTACTGCAAGCTAGCTAGGTCCTCTGTGTGCACAGCAACTGGTGACGCTGAGAGGCCCCGAGTCCAGGGTTTGCAGCAGTTTTATACACTCTCTGGGGAAGGCAGGGACCCCCATATACATCACAGCATCTCTTAGCAAATCATCAAACACTGCGGGAAAATCATAAAACAACTCTAAAACATGATTAGCACATTCACTGATGGGAACAACATGTTATCAACCACCATAAACTACTGGGAGGATCATCTGGCATCCCAGGTATTTTCCCTATCTCATGCTGATTGGTGGTTGCTAGGGGGTTGCTATGGGTCCTCACCCAGCCTGAGTCAGGGACACCTGGCGCAGCAGATCTCTCCTGTTATTTGTGTATAAACAACTCCTCTGCAGGGTGGGTATGTGCCTAGGAGTACTCTGTGGGTCTTTCTAAGGACAAGGGTCACGCCCCTTTCCTTGGACAGGCTTTGCTCTGAGGTAGAGGCTGGTTTTTCACCTGTCTTTTTTTTTTTTTTTTGGTGTGTGTGTGTTGGGGGTGGGTACCTGGGAGGGGATTGAACTCTGGAGCACTGAGCCACATCCCCAGTCCTATTTTTTTTTTGTAATTTATTTAGAAACAGGGTCTCACTGAGTTGCTAAGTGCCTCACTGTTGCTGAGGTTCACTTTGAACTCGGGATCCTCCTGCCTCAGCCTCTGGAGCTACTGATATTACAGGTGTGCGCCATCGCACCCAGCTGTTATTTTCCTTTTACAGTGAAAGACCCCAGCCCAGCAACCTTAGGCTTAGTTACAAAATTATTAGGGCACGTCACAAACCTGCAGACAATGTGTTTTTCAGATAATCAGTTAAGTGTGACCGATAGAAAAAGGAAAAACAGATGGTTGGGAAAGAGCAGAAAAACAGATTCCAGGGCATGCCTGAATAAACAGGGGCTAATAAGCAGGAACAGAAAAATCAGAGTGCTCATATGTAACTGTCATATGGTGTAATTCCAGGAACATAAAATAAAAAATAACTTTACCCTTTAGGTAACCTGTATGCTGGGTTCAAAATAACCAATAAGAAACCTGTTGCTTACCGTGCGCGTGAAACCTGCCCCTTGACCCTATAAAAAAACCTGTACCCCAAAGCCCGGTGTGCCAGCTCACCGAAGCTCCGGCTGAGGTTTCGCTGAGCACCCGCAGGCGTCTGTGTCTGAATAAACCTCATGCGTTTGCAGCCAGTGCCTCGTGCGTCTTTCTTGGACAGGGAATCGGTGGGTCTTTCAACAGGAAGAAACTAAGACCCACAGAGGTCATAGCCAAGATCACATAGTCAACTGGCACTGGCCACTTCTTGGTCAGTGCAACTTTTGTAAGGGTAAAGTTTCTAAGCTGTTTCTAAACTGCAAAGCCCGAGTTAAAGTGTAAAAGACCGGGCATTGTAAAGCTTCGAGACCTGGGTTAAAGAGTAAAAGACCAAGTATTGTTAAATTCCTCTGCTACCCCCAAAACTTGAAATCCCTGTAGCTGTTAGGACAATACCCGAACTGCCCAGTAAATATTTCCATTGACTCCCGGGTTGTCTAATAACTTGGGACTCTGTGAAGCCTGGCACGTAGGCATTGCAGGACCTAAACCAATCAGTTTGAATGTGTACCCCGCTTAGGAGTGACCAATCACCCCTGCCCAATCTATTCCCGCCAATGAATGTACTAATCATGTCTCAGAGTTGTTGTTCAATTTTCCTGTGCCTCATGATGATTTGTTCTGATGTATGCAAAGCCCCCACCCTCCCCAAAAAGTGTACTTAAGCTCTGCCTGACCTCTGCTCAGGGCTCTGGGCTGCTCTCCCTTTTTGAGTGAGCCTGCCTGGAGCCTCAGCGCGCTGAATCAGATCCTCAATAAACTCCCTCTTGCTTATTGCATAAAGTCAGTCTCTTGGTGGTCTCTTCCTCCGACGCTTCGCCGGACCCTTACACTTTATTTAGAGAAGGAAAACATGGGAATAACCTAAATGCCCAGTGGAAGGAGACTGGTTAGGTGAACTGTAGGGCATGCAACTCGTCTTCAATATGACGATTCTGAACACACGCAGCAAAAGATTTAAGTTTATCAAAAGTGCTACACAGGATATACTCTTAGGTAAAAAGCAAGTTACTGAACAGTATGTATAGTACATTCTCAATTTTATAAGATAATAATAAGCAGTGCTAGCACATGCATGGTTTTAGTCAGCTTTTTCATTGCTATAACCAAAAGACTGACAAGAACAATTTTAGAGGAGAAAAAGGTATTTGGGGCTTATAGTATAACCTGGATTCACTTGATGCTTTGATTATGGCTTTGTGGCTTTGAATTACATGTTTTTTTTCTTTTCCCCAAACTTCTTTTCCCTGATCTTCTCCTTCCTGATCTCTCCTCCCTAATCTCATTTTCTCTGAATCACCTCTATAAAAGCCCCCTCTTCTTGCTGAAGGGCAGAATCACAATCTTTGGGACAGGAGTCCCCTGTGTTTCTCCTTTGCTAGCCAAGCAATAAACTGTCTTTTTCCTTTTTCTCAAGACTGTGTCCTCGTTATTGGACGGGAATCTGGGATAAGGAGAGTTCTGGGCAACAATAGTTTCAGAGGTCTCAGTCCATAGACGGCCATTACCTCTGTGCCAGGGATGAGGCAGAATATCACGGCTGGGGGTGGGGGGGAATGGCTCAGGATATGGCTCCAGGAAGCAGAGAGAGACTCCACTACCCAAGGACAATTTGTGTTCCCCAGAGGCACAAGGGCAATGACCCACCTCCTCCCACCATACCTTACCTCCCACCATACCTCCCACCATGCCTTCAGTTCCTGCCCAGTTAATCCCTATGAGGGAATTAATTTGGTGGGAGAACTCTGGCTTATTTATTATCTGCCTGCAGCAGACCTGGGCAAGCTAGTGCTCCGAAGTTCTGGGCCCCAAGCTGAGTCACAAGGGTTGGCACTCAACTTAACCATCACAACATTGGTGGGTTTGAATGCTTGGCCTCCATGACCAAAGACCATGTGCAGAAATTTTATGGTAAGTAGTTCACAGGTGCAGAACAAAGACCGTAAAACACCATGATCATGAGTGGCCTTTTGCACAGGCGGCAGTATCTCAAGATGACTTGAGTTTATCTTCGTAAGAGCTATATTTTTACGAACTACAAAGTTATAGTTTAGGCAGCAGTTAATTGGCCTAGCAATTAAGTGATGTAGCTACCTTCCTAGAGTTCAAGTAAGAAGGAGGGCTGGGGCTAGGACTGGGGCTCAGGGGTAGGGCACTTGCCTAGCACACTTGAGGCCCTGGGTTCCATCCTCAGCTCCACATAAAAATAAATTAATAAAATAAAGATATTGTGTCCATCTACAACAACAACAACAACAACAACAAAAAAAAAAAAAAACAGGAAAAAAAGACCCTTTTCATGGGCACCTGTTGAATTCAGGCCTGCAGAGCCTGCCCAGGGGTGTTTACATATCAACAGGGCATCCTCAGGCTCCTGGAGACAGATACTTACAATCCAATAGGTAGGGACCAAAGTTAATCAGGTTCCCCACAGAAAGGCTGCCCAGGGGGCGGAACTTTAACCCTCCCCCCCACCTTTTTTTTTGTGGTGCAGGGGTTTGAACCCAGGGCCTTGTACATGCAAAGCAAGGACTTCACCAGCTGAGCTATATCCCCCAGCCCCCACCATTGGTTTTCTCTTCATGTTCTTAAAATTTCATTTTATAATCAGGTCTGGATTCTCTCTCACAGATTCACCGGGTGAAGGCTCCGATGACCCAATCATTTCACCTCTCAATCTTCTTGTCTTGTCTTACACATGAGCTTTTAGGGGTCACTCGTATCTAAACCACGATGTGGCTGCAAACCACTGAACCAAGGCTGTTCCTGTCCTAGGTGTTTCCAGAGCTAACATGTAGGAAGCCGCGTGGCAAGGCACTGTTTTGAACACCTTTCAAGGTTTGGCCCTTGTGAGGTGGTGCTCTTGGTCTCACTTTACAAAGGAGGAAACTCAGGCAGAGCCAGGTTAGGTGACCTGCCGGAGGCCACAGGGCCCTTCAGCTGCAGAGCTGAGATGAACCTAGGCAGTCCTGACACCCTGAGGCTGAACCTCCTAACTCCAGTCCAGGTGACTCCTAGGTCTCTCCAGTTCTAGAATTCTAGGAACATAGAATCCCAAGCCCTCTGCCACTTCAACAGCTAATGAGGGAGCGGGGCTCTGGTTCCAGGGCTCAGGGGTCTCCACTTCCCACAGGTGACCCTGGTTGTGATTCCCAGCCTTCCTCTGAGCACTGCTGCAAACTGGATTTTCCCAAGGAGGAAACCCTCTGGGCAGGAGATAAAAGAATGTGACCCCCAAGGGCCTGGGCCCAGGATAAGTGGCTCTGTGAACCAGGCGAGCCAGGACCCACCTGCCAAGGGCACCGAATGTCAGCTAGATGAACGCCCTGCAGCCCCTGTGCCCAGAGCCCTGACGGTGCACTGACCAGCTGGCAGACTGAGCTCTGTGGCCCCTTAAGTCCTGAGCCTGCAGAGGGCCAGGCAGCATCCAGAACAGAAGGTCTTCACTTCTTGAGGAGGGACCTTGTCACAGGTGGAATTTTTGCTCTTCCCTCCCCTCTGACCCTTGAAGAAGGTCCCTGTCTTATGATGACAATTCCAGATGTTCAGACGTTTGGGGTTGTTTTTGGTGTGTGTGTGGGGAGTGGTGCTGAGGATGGAACCCAGGGCCTTGTGCATGCGACATGAGCACTCTACATCGTGGCAGCCTTTCGTTTCTCACTGTAAAATTCTTCCAGTCTTTGTTTGTCCCCCCCTGGGGGCGGAGGATGATATGTTTAACATTTTTCATAATAAAATGCTGGAATGAAACACTCCTGGCAGCTTGGTTCCTTCTGCCCCAAGTGCCTCCTGGCAGATACCTGCATGCTCACTCCCCTTGCAGGCAAGGTCCTCCGGTCCTCGGGTCCTGGTCCCTCATCCCTGCACTCCCCGCCCCCTCTCAGGAGGGTTCCCCCAATGCCCAAGTGCAGCACAGCCAGCACAAGGTGGCATATGCCTGTGGTACCAGCTGCTGCAGAAGCAGGTGAGACTGGAGGATCCCTGGAGCCCAGAAGTCCAAGGCCAGCCTGGACAACATGGTGAGACCCTACCTCAAAAATTTAAAAATCAAATCAAATCAAAGGGCAGCACTTACTCCACCCCTTATGTTCCTGGTGCTCTCCTCACTTTCTCCACAGCCCGTGCGGCCATCTGACCCAGTGTGGACTTTCACTTGTGCATTTACCTGTTGATCGCCTTCCCCTATGAGAATCTGCACAAGTGAGAAAGGGGACTTTGGAATGCAGTGGCATCCTTAGCACCAGCAGGCTAGCTTCATACCAGAGGCTCCAAGCACAGAAGTTAACTAGTGAGATCAAAATAAACACACAAACTCAATTTACCCTTTTCTTTGACCAGGTCTGAGAACGGGCGCCCCCTCTGGCTCCTGCCTCAAGCCACCCAGTGGGGCAGCGAGGCTTACTCAGGACTAGCAGGAGAGAGAGAGCGCACGCCAGGGAGTGGCCTTTTATTGGGGAACAAGAATTTCAGGGGAAAATTCCATCCAATGAAGGTCGAGGGGGACAGCATTCCAAGGTCAGGGTCAGTGATTGGTCTCAGGGTCAATGGTCAGTCACACCCCCACATGGATGGGCTCTGGCACCTAGAGAGGGTGGGGATTAGTTCCCACACAGTTTAGCCAGAATGCTTCACACCCAATCAGGGAGGTGCCCAATCACATGCGAGAATGGCTTCCTACACTCCTCACCTGAGCCAAGCACAGCCTGGGCAAGATCCAGAAAGTGGGCAGGTCCTCCACTCCCCACAGGAGGGTTGTCTGCATCAGGCATGACCTCACTCCCAGCATGCCTGGCTAGTGTGGCTAAGGCATCACCATTCATTCACTCTAAAACCATGAGCTCTGGAGTCAGGCCACCTGGTTCAAGTTCTTGCTTTTCTAATTTATTAGCTGTGTGACCTTGGGCAATGTGGTCAGTCTCTTTGTTTCCTCATCTGTAAAGTAGAAAAAAATCTGTTATGATGATTGAACAGAATCTTGCATAGTGAGGTGTGTAGAAAATGGTCCATAAGTGTTAGTAATTATTATTATCATGCAAACTTGGCATATTTACTGTAGACAACTGAAAATATAAAGACACATAAAACACCTATGACTTCAATATCTCTAAAAACTGGCACTACATTTTGGGTATATATCCACTCAGATGTTTTCTTTCCTTTTTTTGGGGGGGGGCAGGGCGGATTGAACTCAGAGTTATTCTACCACTAAGCCACATTCCCAGACTTTTTTATTTTTTATCTTGAGACAGGGTGGGGCCTAAATTGCTGAGGCTGGCCTCTAACTTATGATCCTCCTGCCTCAGCCTCCCTAGTCACTGGGATTATATGCATGTACCACTTCACCTGACTCAGAGCTTTTCTATGCATGTAGATTTGTGCCTTTTTATTCCCCCTACAAAAATGGTGTTATATAGTACACACTGTTTGTTAATTCGCTTTTTTCATGAACAGTATATGATGAGCAGTTTCCAAGTCAGAAAAAAATCCTACAACACTATAGTCTGGTGGCTAAGAGCCCAGATTCTGGCAACAGACTGCCTGGGTTTGAATCTCAACTCTGTCACTTACCTTAGGCAAGTGGATTAACCCCTTTGTGCCATGATTTCCTCATCTGTAATGTGGCCAATAATAATCTCTATTTCATAGAGTGTTTGTGAGGATTAAAACAAAATGTGTGCGGTATTTGGAGCAGCGACTGTGCTACGTATAACCTTTCTATACACTACACCGACTTCCATGATAGGAATGTGCGATAATCTGTTTGACCAGCCCTCTTTATGGAATATCTGGGTTGTTTCCAAAATGTCCCGATTGAACTCAGGGATGCTTTACCATTGAGCTACAGCCCTAGCACCCCACCTTTTTTCTTTCTTTAGAAACAGGGGTCTCAGTTGCTGAGGCTGGCCTCAAATTTGTGATCAATTCCCCTGCCTCAGCCTCCCAAATTGCTGGGATAATAGGCATGCAGCAACGCAGCTAGCTCCCAACTGTCCCTGTTCAAAACACTGCAGTGAACATCCTCCATATGGACACATGTATGAGAGTTTGTCATCCACTGTTGGACTCTGCTATGACTTCCACAGACCAGGAACAGAGCTCTAGGCAAGTGGGTCTGAAGGAATTCTAGCTGCTAAAGGAAGCAGGGAGGTCTTTTCCTTATCTGTGAAACATGACCTCTCTCCAGGGCTGTCCTGAACTTAGCTCTAAGTGCAAGACCCAATCCCTTGCTCCTCAAAAAGTCCCAGGAAGGCTGGGGTTGTGGCTCAGTGATAAAGCGCTTGCCTAGCATGTGTGAGGCACTGGGTTCAATTCTCAGCACCACATATAAACAAACAAATAAATAAAATCCGTGGACAACTAAGGAAAAAAAAAAAGTCCCAGGAAGAGACACTGGCCCTAATTCCTACCCGGTTCTTGGGTCAAGTGAATGAGAGCAAACTATTTCCCCTTTTCACTCGTCTATAAAATGGCCACTGAGGTTCTCCTTTGCTCCCCGGTCAGTGAGTTGTGGGGGCTGGAGGCGCACTAGCATTCTCTGTGCCCTTAGAATTCCAGAGGCCCATCTCAGGGTTCAGAGTACACCTGGCTAGAGCCAAAGGGGCTTCAGGGAGGGTAGGCCAGGAAGAAAGAGCTGGTGGAGAGGAGTGAAGAATATGGAAAAGACAGTTTTACTCTGGCCTGTCCTTGTACTCTTGGCAAGAGGGCTATTCCCGCCTTCCCACCAGATAGATCATCACCTCTAAGCATCAACAGCCAGATACAGCTCCAGGGTCTGTGCCTATAGTGTCAAGGCTTACCCGAGCTCGGCTTATTCTTGAGCTAAACTGCTCTATTATGTTAATGATGTGACCTTGTTTTCTATGAGCCTCAGTTTTCTTTTCTGTAAAACGGAGCTATCATGACCTGCTTTTAAACATAGGCTAGAAGCATTTCCAGAGGGGACCCTAGCACAGGGTGGGCAGGTGACTCAGCCAAGGATACCAGTGATTTGAGACTGTAACCCAGGCCTCTCTAGACCTTTGTACTGCTTCTTCTTAGCCAACCACCCCGAGATTCTCTTTCTCTGCTTCTGTGTAGCCCCCAGCCACACCTGCCCATTGCTCTCAGCCACTGTGCACTTCTGTCACAGCCCAGGATGCCCTTGCCAAGAATCTATATGGTGGCAGGCTAGACACTGAGCTCCAGAGAACGGGCACCTGTCCCCAGTGCCTGTGTCATCCTTCCTCTGGGTTACTTACCAATCCATTCCAAGCCATGGCACTGCCTTATCAGGGACATGGCTGCAAGTGGAAAGGATGACAGATATGGCCTTTCACCTCAAGGAGTTGACTGTCTTAGTCTCTGGCCCAGGTTATATGGAATTCTGTCATCATTGCAAAGAGGGATATTAAGATCTGGCTCCCCATGGAGTCTGGAGACAGGTCCTAACAAGGTACCTGTCTCCCTCGATCCATTCAAGCCTCCAATCCTATTGATTCAGATCCCTCCTGTTCTTTCCTCTGTGAACCCTCTGTCCTGGCAGCTGAAGCCTTGTTCTGCTGCTCCAGAGAGAATTATGTTCATGTCCTTTCTAAGCACCAGGCAGGCTTGGTGGAACTGAGCTCACAATTTCTTATTCTTGGTCACTCAGTGACATTTTATCAACACGTTGGAGTAGAGGCAGGGATGAAAAACAAGTGTACTGTTAAGAGCAGTTACTTGCTTTACCTGTTGCTTGCCTGGCTCTGAGCTCATTATCCTCCCAGTCTGAGTACAAACCAGAATGTAATCAGAGGCTCTGAGAGATTCAGTAACTTGCCCAAGCTAGTAAGTGGCCAAGCTGGAATTTCAACCCTTGTTTGAAAAAGCAGATACCCTTGCTATTTTCTAAACTTTTGCCTCCACAGGGTATAGATCTGATGCCCAAGGAGATTTTTGTTTAGGTGGATGGATAAAAAATGAAACCACACACCAGAGGCAGTAGAGATGGAAATGCTCTGTGTGGAAGCAAAGATGGAAGGAAAGGATATAAAGGCACATGGGTTGAAGAACAGTAGAGATATCTTGCTGGCCTGGGAGACATGGAAGAGAGTATCTCCCCATGGAGACCAGCCCCGGATGTCACACTAAAGAAATTGGATTTTCTGTTCCAGGCACTGGGAATCTTTGAAGGTTTGTGAGCAGGAGGAAGTGAACAGAGAGCAGCAATGGAGGAGAAAACATTGGTGGGTGCTGATCAACGGGTGATCATAGGGCAGGGAGAAGTCTGCTGTGTCCCAGGACAAAACAACAGGGCACCTTCTTTCTGGAAGTTTTAAAAATGTGCTCGAAGGCCAACTGCTCCGATATTGTTGAGAAGTTAAGATAGTGAAAACACTTGGTAGGATGTTCTGCAACCACCAGAAACATTTATAAAGGATGCATAATAATGTGTAAAATGCTTATGTTAAAAAAGACACAATTAAATTTCTAATATGAGCACTATTCTATTTAATAATAGATTAAAAATGTCAACTATGGAAGAAAATTGGGAGAAAAAATAAAAATAAAATACGATGCCAACAGCGGTGGTTTCCCCTCTTCCAGCCATTTTTCTTCGTTTTCCCCAGTTTTGCCAAATGACTTACATTCTGCTTTTTCTTTTTTCCACTTAAAAAGAAATCTTAGTTGTCCTTCCTAGTTGTTGTTTGGCATACATACTACGTGGCAGAGGAGTTAAGAGGAGTAAATGAGCCAACAGATGCACCTTGCCCAGCACCTTGCCCGGCACCATGCCCGGCACCACATCCGCGCTCCCGGAGCGTGTGCAGGGTCGCTAGCTAGGCGTCCCCAATTCGGAGGCACCGGGCCTGAGCCCGAACCCGCCACGCACCTCCCGCCCCCGGCAGACACGCCCCCGGGGCCGACGCTCGGCGGCCGCGCCTTCGCGTGTCGGACCGACTCCGCGCCAGCGAAGCGCAGCGCCCCGCCGGGTCTGCGGACGTGGAGCCCCGGCCGCGCCGCCCCACACGCCCCGGCAGCCTTGCGCGACGTCGCGCGCCCCACGGCCCCGCCCCCGTGATGCAAACCCGGGGGCGGGACCGCGCAGGCCCCTCCCATCGCGGCCTCCGATTGGCTGCCGCGCTGTCACCACGTCGCGGGAAGCTGGCAGGGTGTGTGTGTGTGTGTGTGTGTGTGTATATGTGTGGGGCTTGCTTTGTCATTCGTACCCCCGTCGCGCGCTGACGCGGCCGGCTTGACTGAGCGCTTCAGCGACTGCAGAAGGGACCCCGGCGCTGCTCCCGGTACGCTTCCTTACATAATGACGCGCTGACTGAAGCACATGTCCACGCAGAAACCCCACATGCGGAAAACCCGGGCCTCCCGATTCATACATTGCTAGACGAGAGCCTACAGTGCCACACAGCACGGTGCGCTCTGGTATGGATTGCCACGCAGCGAAGCGCAATCCAATAATCATGAGGCGTACCTTCGCAACAAGGCATAATATAGGATGTTATATTTATAGGGCCTATTTATAAGCCTCTATTTAAATCTTTTCTGATAGGCCCAGCCATGGGTCCAGACACCATAATGATTGGCGCATTCTTCTGTCCTTCAAAGAGGCGGGTTCAAGAGTCCGTTTTGCCTCAGCGGGCCCTGCTATTGGCCGTCAGCGGCGCAGCGGCGCCTTCGATTGGCCCCGCGGGCCGTCCGTCGGGGCCAAAGAGGCGGGGCAGGCGGCTGGCTGGTGCTGGGCGGGCGGGCCCCGGAATTGTCATTTCTTTGTTTCCGAAGGCGGAGGAGGCTCTGAGCCCCCCCTCCCCGTGCCACCCCCTCCCCCCGGGTGCTGGCTCCATGTCTGTGTGACCGGCCCCAGGGGTAGAGTCCAGGCCCGACGCGGGGCGGGCCGGCGGCGGCGGCGGCTGAGGTGAGAGGCGGCGGTGGCGGCGCGGGCACCGGCCCCCCAACGGGAGGATGAAGCGGCGGAACGCCGACTGCAGTAAGCTTCGCCGCCCCCTAAAGCGGAACCGGATCACCGAGGGCATCTACGGCAGGTGAGCGGCGGCGCCCCTTCCGCCGGGCGCGGCCCCGCGGCCCCCAGCCGCCTCCGGAGGGGCCGGTCCCCGTTATGTAACCCCGACTAGGCCGCACGCCCGCGCCGGGGGCTCTCCGGAGGAGCGCGGCCCGGGAGCCGCCGGTCGGCCCGCCGGGGGTCCGCCCCGGGGCTCGGGGCGTGGCGAGGCCCGCGGGCCGGGCGGGAGGGCGCGGCGGGCGCGGGCTGGAGCAGCCGCCTGCCGCCGTTGGCTGCGCCCGGGCCCGCCGGGGGGGAGGGGAGGCGCGCCCCCTCCTCGCCTGGCGCCCCCGGCCCAGCCCGCGGCGCCCGGCCGCCACTCCGGCCCCGACTGACCTCCGCTGGCCGGGGACCCGCTGTGGCTAGGGAGTTTGCGGGTGGGAGCGCGAGGCGCGTGGCCCCTGTGCCCGGGGGAGGGGGACTGACAAAGTTGGGAGCTGACAGCGGCCCCGGCCCCCGGGGGCTGCGGACACCCTGGGCCGGGCCGGGCCTGGCCGCGCCGGCAGCTCTTTGCCTTCTGCTCCCCTCATGGGATCTTAAACTTGGCATCAGGAACCGAAGCTGATACCCCCAAATCATGCCCTGTGGCCCCGCTCCAAACTGGGGCTGATGTCAGTTTTGTCAGCAAACATTATTTTTGACAATGCCAAGCAGATATTTTTCCTCGAACCTTTTAAAAGAGGTTTTCTCCAAACTGAGATTTTCCTCTACCCTCTTTTAAAGCAAAGCAGTGTTCCTTTAAATAGAAATTGAATTCAGACCTCTGGAGAGGACAACAGGTTCATGGGGCAACTCAGGGACTATCATAGTGTCCCCAAGCCGGATTTGTGTACGTCTGTTATTTTCTGGTTCTTTTCAGAATGTTCATTCTCAGTGGTACTTGCCTTGAAAAAAAAAAAAACGATTTCAGTGGAGAAGCAATGAGTTTGTCAAGGAAAATTCTCAGCATGTAGATATAGGCTTAATTAAGTCCTCATGGTGCTTTACAATTTAACTCTTCTAACTGGGACTTAGAGAAACGTGGGAAGTAGCTGATGACACCCAAGTTGCCTTAACATAACTGTACACCTTGCACATGCTGTTGTTTACACATTTGGAATGATTGCTTTCCACAGGCAGCTGACCGATGTAAATAAACATTGGGGGTTTTCTTCAAGTTTAGAAGCATTAAGAAATCAAAAAGTTCTTGGATATACCCTTATGTAATGAACCATAACTCAGTAGGAATAATTCATTCATTCAACAATAAATGTTGAGTGAGCAAGCAGTGTTCTAGGCAGCCAGGATACAGCAGTAGGTAAAACAAAACAAAATACATGCTAAAATCTATCAGACCTGACTATTTTAATGGTAAAAGCAAAAACGATTTCTTCTATAGATTTAATGGGTTCGGAGAAAGATCTCTTCAGGTTACATGTAGTATATATTCTTGAATAAAGGAAGACTTTTTTTTCTTTAGCAGTTGAAAAAGACTTGAACAACTTCACATTACTAGAATAGAAAAAGTGTATTAAACATAGTTGGTAGACTTAGGTCAACTGTGGCATTTGAATGGCTGCTATTTACAGTAACATAAGATGATGTACCTCCATTTATAACAAGAAGATTGAAAGCCCTGTATTATTCACATGTTTTTTGCTGTATTTCAGCTTCTTGTTGTATTTAAACAAATATACCCAGTTTACTACCTACACCATTGTAGCCACTCAGTGTGAATTAATATTGAAGAAGTGAATTCATTGTTTAATGAGGACCCATTATTTTACTGATGGCTTTTGGAAGTTGAACTTTATTACTATAAAGGTTAATGGTAATACTCTATGCAAGTTACTCATTTTCATTTGTAAAATTTTTAAAAACCAGCCATACCTCAGCTCTCAAATCAGTCTGCTCTTTTCTGTTTGGTATTCTTTTAAGTTAAATGTTGATAAAGGAACCTAAATATATTTCGTCCTCTTTCCTGATTGGGGCATTATATATCAAAAGAGTATTTCAGTTCACTTGATTCCTAATTTACATTAAAAAATATTGAACTGAAGAACAAGATTACATTTTTTTCCAATTGTTTTTAAAGAGAGATTTGGAAAATTTCCAGTTATTTCCAAAGCAAGCCAAACAAGTGGGCTAGATATAAATTAGGATGTTTGAGAATTCATGAATATCAAATTTCTGTTCATGATCAAATTTAAGACTACTGAATTGTTTTCATACCATCTATTGCCAATTTTGTTTCTTAGCAAAACAATCTCAATTTTAGTGTTCATTAAACAGAGTTTATCCCCTCCCCCACTGCCCCCCCCCCGCCCCCCCCATGCTGAGTCTGTGTTGACAGTTTTGATAACCACTGTCTACTGTGCCATAGCCTAACCTTTCATAGCTTATTTCATGTTCTCAGCCTGTACAACTTTCTGGGCCTGGAAGGGAGCAGCTGGCTGAAGACAGCACAGGGCTACAGGCTTCAGGAAAGCCAGATTCAGATACAAAATACCAGCTTTGGACACGCAGCATCCACTACTTTGAGCCTCATTTTTCCCATCAGTTAAATAAGTTTTAAGAACTAAAAAAGATGTCTCTAGTTTGTGAAACTCTTTATAAATTCTAGTGTGCTGTGCAAATATTATTTGCCATGTTGTTGCAATCACAGTTTAACATGTATGGCTTATTCTTTTTTTTTTTTTTTAATTTTTTTTAGTTGTTGATAGACCTTTATTTAATTAATTTATTTATATGTGGTGCTGAGATTTGAACACAGTGCTGCACACATGCTAGGCAAGTGCTCTACCACTGAGCCACAACCCCAGCCCCTGGCTTATTCTTTTAAAAAGGCAGGGGAAACTAAAATTCGGTGCAACTATAAACAAAAAATTGAGTAGTCAAAATAAGAAGCCAGTTACTGCTTGGTTTTACTTTTTAAAAATCCTGTTGCTGAGACACTTTTAATCATGGTCTTTAGTCCAGCAACTGTTACTGAAGCGATTGTCAAATGATATTTACTGTGAGTATCATGGCTGTGTTGGAATTCTCTTTTAGGGGAAAGATATAAAAAAAATAATATTAGATATTATATTAGTGCTATCTGCATTTGTATGTATGCCTGTCATTTGAAAATTCAAGCATGCTTTAGAAATGTTATTCCAGTTAATAATCAAGAATAAGATCTTTTGGTGATTTTTTTTTTTTTTTTTCATATTGCTAAGGGCTGAAATTCAGTGTAGTTTTTTAAAAGTCTGAACGAACACAGGTTCAATCATAGAGTAGGCAGTTGGTGTTCAATAAATGTTGAGTGAGCAAATGAATACATGAAAATAAGCTAATCTGTTCCATTCATTAAAAACCTAATTGTTCAGGGAGTTGTGGAAGCTATAGGATTAGACATAGTTCCTCGTCTTCAAGGAGTTTGCTTTCTACTTGGCCATAGTAATACCCTCTTTAAAAAAAAAAAAATGTTAGTGCCTTATAATCATACATAATCGTGGGATACATTATGCTGTATTTGTAAATGTACATAACATAGTTTGATCAAACTCATTTCTGCCATCCCTTTTCTACCTCTCATAATCCCCATAGTAATATTCTTTTAGATTTATACAGTGGTTTAGAGGTTCCAAAGAAGTTTAAGTTTCAGTCAGGTAAAATATTTCTGTTAAGCCACATTTTAGCTTACTGTTTTGGTAGTTAAAACCTGACACATTAACAAGTATATTTTGTCCTGTACTATTTTATGAAGTAAGACAGTTGCCACTAAGTGTGGGAGTATTTTCTAACTCAAATGGGATAGATACTTATCCCATTTGAATTAGAAAATACTGACTTATTAGTATTTTAATAAGTCAGTATTTTCTAACTTATAACTTATTAAAAGTCATCAATAATGAAAAGTCTCCTTAACTATTACTCTTCTGAGGTCCTTGGATTTCCTTGTGATTCTTTGCCCTGGTCTACCTCCACACACAGACACCTGCCACTCCCCCAGCAGCATCTCTTGTAGCAGCAATTCTTTAGGCGAGGTGGGACTGTTGCTGTATAGTGAAGCATAGGGGATTCTTGATACTTCTCCCCACCCCTCATCCCCTGGAACTACTGACTTTATAATAGGAAGAGAAGGAGATAAAAATGTAGTAAGCAGAAGATGGGACAGAAACATTTGTATTAAAAGTATATTCTGAGTCTCTCCAGTTAGAATTATTACTTACACAGCAAATATATTAAGAATTTTAAGTAAGTCCTGTGTTTAGCTTCAGGAAATATTTTATATTTTATATCTTTGTTACTGGTGGTTGAAGGAAGCATACCTTCCATGTAAATTTATGACTACTTCCTGTGCTGATTCTGCTTGTAGTGTTGCCTGAAAGTCATGTTTTCACAGCTTAATGCCTTAAAACTATTTGTAGGAACTTATGACTGCCCTCGGGAATATAATACTTTTCCTCATCTTTACTTCAAGAAGTGTTCTCTGGTCTTTGGGACTCTTCAAAAGTGACATTTTAAAATGATCACATTTGCATCCTCCTCAACTTCCCACTTTTCCTTTTCTAGACCCTTGTCTAAATAATCTGGTCTTTAGAGATTTCACTTGACTGCTTTTCCTGTTTCTTTAATGATGCTTTTTTTTTTTAGCCTGGTTTTAGACTCCTTTGGGCTATGGTTATTAAAGTCACCAGAGGCTGCCTGC